>NC_036858.1:67394613-67405046 GCF_002910315.2 Salvelinus sp. IW2-2015 | reverse complement strand
TGTTGAGAGAGAGAAAGAGAGAGAGACAGAGAGAGAGAGAGCAATAGACAGAGAGAGAGAGAGACAGACAGAGAGAGAGAGACAGAGAGAGAGAGAGAGAGAGAGAGAGAGAGAGAGAGAGAGAGAGAGAGAAGAGAGAGAGAGAGGAGACAGAGAGAGAGAGAGAAAGAGAGAGGGAGAGAGAGAGAGAGAGACAGAGACAGAGAGAGAGAGGAGCAATAGACAGAGAGAGAGACAGAGAGAGAGAGAGCAATAGACAGAGAGAGAGACAGGAGAGAGAGAGAGAGAGAAAGAGAGAGAGAGACAGGAGAGAGAGAGAGCAATAGACAGAGAGAGAGAGACAGAGAGAGGAGAGAGAGAGAAGAGAGAGCAATAGACAGAGAGAGAGACAGAGAGAGAGAGAGCAATAGACAGAAGAGAGACAGAGAGAGGAGAGGAGGTGTGAAGCCAGGTATGAAGCAGAGTTGTCGCTGCGTTTGACTAAAGATAACAAATCACGCAGGGAGGAGGTTAATACAACAGTGTATCTGTTCAACAGAAAACCTGTGTTGTAGTGTGTGTGTGTGTGGTGTGTGTGTGTGTGTGTGTGGTGTGTGTGGTGTGTGTGTGTGTGTGTGTGTGTGTTGTGTGTGCGTGTGTGTAGAATGTTTGTGTTGTGTGTTCGCATCTGATTAGCCTAACTGTGAACAGGCCAAGTAAGAGCAAAGTATATTTAGCAATTTCACTTATACATTTCCATAAAAGCCAGACTATGGAATATGAATATGGCACATTAAAAGACACGTAAGACAATAGTTAAACTGATATTGGGAGCAGTATATCTAAAAGCCTGAATCTCAGGTTCAATTGTTTAAGCATAACACCACAGTTGTAGCTGGCCTGGCTTTTCTCTTTATAAGACTGTTTATGCCTCGAGAGTGTTGAAGAACATGGCCAGCCTCACATCCTTTTATGTAAGTTGACACAAAGCTGAGATCTAGTTTTCTTCATGGGAGATAGGTGCCACGTCCTCAATCGGTTCCACTGTCAATATTGCATGAATTTCTCTCTCTGTGCTTGTCAGCTACATTTTTCTTAGGAGCGGGGCAATCCAACTTGTTTCATATATTTTGTATTTATCGGACAGGATAGAGAGAGGAGAAAGTTAGGAGAGATGATGCTAGAGCAGTGGGTCAAATTCAACCCATGTGTTTGAGAGACAGGGGCCAGAGGAGACCACTCCAGGTCACAGCAACAGACCACAGCATTTTTCCATGTTTTCACCATCATTGTAAAGCCCTAGTTATTTTATTGCTTTGACATAGTCATTTCTGAAGATTATGATTTATTTCATGTCCTTATTGATTCATTTTAAGGTTTAAAATGAACTGTTTTGTTAACTGATCTCTCGTTTTAATATAGTGAAACATTGAACATATAATAGTCAAATCATAGTGTAAAATCAGGTGAGCTGGTTCTACTCTTTTTGGCCATTTTCTGGTGTTTTGTGGTGGAAAACTGAGTGAGTAGAGCAAAACACGTCAACCCTGTTAGCCATATATAGACAGGCTAGACATTGAAACGTGCTCCTTATTGCACACAACAAGACTGTCACAAGGGGATTGTGGTCAACCCTTTTAGGGTCAACCCTGTTACTGTATTTGGCACTTAATAGGCACTTACTCCAGTAATTAAAAAAACATGTATTTTATTAAGTTGAACATCGGCTCTTTCTGCCAGAATGTAAAAATTAGGTGAAATAAAAAATAAAAATTCCCCACAAAGTTACACTACTTAAAAGGCTCCATGGTCTAWTAACATTCTCAGCATAAATATACACTTTATTATGTAAACCAACCCGTTCAAGAAAATGAATCGCTTCTACAGACAGTGAGTCACGCGGCCGTGGCTTGCTAAATAAAGGAGGCAGACAGGCATTGAGGCATTCAGTTACTGCTCGATTGAACGTTAGAATGGGTAAAACGAGTGACCTAAGTAACTTTGAGCATTGTATGATCATTGGTGCCAGGTGCACCGGATCCAGTACCCCAGAAATTTTATTTTTATTTTCATTTATTTTTATTTCACCTTTTATTGAACCAGGTAGGCCAGTTGAGAACAAGTTCTCATTTACAACTGCGACCTGGCCAAGATAAAGCAAAGCAGTGCGACAAAAACAGCAACACAGAGTTACACATAAACAAACGTACAGTCAATAACACAATAGAATAGAAATCTATGTACATTGTGTGCAAATGTAGAAGAGTAGGGAGGTAGGCAATAAATAGGCCATAGAGGCGAAATATTTACAATTTAGCATTAATACTGGAGTGATAGATGTGCAAGTAGAGATACGAGGGTGCAAAAGAGTAAGAGGGTAAGTAATAAAATGGGGATGAGGTAGTTCGGTGTGCTATTTACAGATTCGCTGTGTACAGGTACAGTGGTCGGTAAGCTGCTCTGACAGCTAATGCTTAAAGTTAGAGARGGAGAAATAAGACTCCAGCTTCAGTGATTTTTGCAATTCGTTACMAYCATTGGCAGCAGAGAACTGGAAGGAAAGGCGGCCAAAGAAAGTGTTGGCTTTGGGGGTGACCAGTGAAATATACCTGCTGGAGCGTGTGCTATGGGTTGGTTTTGCTATGGTGACCAGTGAGCAGAGATAAGGCGAGGCTTTAGCTAGCAAAGACTTATTGATGACCTAGAGCCAGTGGGTTTGGTGACGAATATGTAGTGGGGGCCAGCCAACGAGAGCATACAAGTTGCAGTGGTGGGTAGTATATGGGGCTTTGGTGACAAAACAGATAGCACTGTGATAGACTACATTGTAAATGACATCGCCGAAGTCAAGGATGGGTAGGATAGTCAGTTTTACGAGGGTATGTTTGGCAGCGTGAGTGAAGGAGGCTTTGTTGCAGAATAGGAAGCCGATTCTAGATTTAATAAAGAATAGTCCACCCTCCTGGGCTTTTCACGCATGACAGTGTCAAGGGTTTACCGAGAATGGTGCAACAAACAAAAAACATCCAGTTTGTCAGGGTTTTCGCTGCTGGTCATTCGAGTCAAGTGCAGGGGAACAAGAAAAAACAAATGGAACAATGAAAAATGGAGCGGCGATGGCTAGAAGGCCGGTGACATCGACCGCCGAACATCGCCCGAACAAGGAGGGGAGCCGACTTCGGCGGAAGCCGTGACAGTACCCCCCCTGGAGCCGTGCGCCGACCCCGGCCTTGGGGACGACCCGAAGGGCGAGGCGCCGTGCGATCTGGCCAGAGACGGTGGAACTCCCGCAGAATTTCAGGGTCCAACACGTCCGCCACCGGAACCCAGCACCTCTCTTCCGGACCGTAACCCCTCCCACTCCACGAGGTACTGAAGGCCCCTCGCCCGACGCCTCAAATCCAGGATGGAACGGGCGGAGTATGCCGGGGCCCCCTCGATGTCCAGAGGTGGCGGAGGAACCTCCCGCTCCTCAGACTCCTGGAGCGGACCAACCACCACCGGCCTGAGGAGAGACACATGGAACGAGGGGTTAATACGGTAATCGGGAGGAAGCTGTAACCTGTAACACACGTCGGTCACTCTCCTCAGGACTTTGAATGGCCCCACAAACCGCAGACCCAGCTTCCGGCAGGGCAGGCGGAGTGGCAGGTTTCGGGACGAGAGCCAGACCCGGTCCCCCGGTGCTAACACCGGGGCCTCACTATGGTGACGGTCCGCGCTGGTTTTTTGGCGCAGCGCGGCCTGCTGGAGGTGAACATGGGCGGCTTCCCATGTCTCCTCCGCGCGCCTGAACCAGTCATCCACCGCAGGAGCCTCGGTCTGACTGATGCCACGGCGCCAGAACCGGCTGGTACCCCAATACACACTGAAAGGGGGAGAGGTTAGTGGAGGAGTGGCGGAGTGAGTTCTGCGCCATCTATGCCCAGGGCACGACCGCCGCTCACTTCCCCGGGTGGTCCTGGCAATAAGACCGCAGAAACCTGCCCACATCCTGGTTCACTCTCTCCACCTGCCCATTACTCTCAGGGTGAAAACCTGAGGTGAGGCTGATCGAGACCCCCAGACGTTCCATGAACGCCCTCCAGACACTCAAAGTGAATTGGGGACCTCGATCAGACACTATATCCTCAGGCACTCCGTAGCACCGGAAGACGTGTGTAAACAAGGTCTCCAAAGTCTGTAGTGTCGTAGGAAGACCGGGCAGAGGGAAGAGACGATAGGACTTAAAGAACCGATCCACAACGACCAGGATAGTGGTGTTTCCCTGTGAGGGAGGAAGATCGGTCAGAAAATCCACCGACAGGTGTGACCAAGGCCGTTGTGGAACGGGTAAGGGATGTAGCTTATCTCTGGGCAGGTGTCTCGGAGCCTTACACTGGGCGCACACCGAGCAGGAGGAAATATAAACCCTCACGTCCTTTACCAAGGTAGGCCACTAGTACTTTCCACTCAGACAGCGCACCGTCCGGCCGATCCTCGGATGACCAGAGGAGGGTGACGTGCGGCCCCAATAGATCAACTGGTCACGGACAGCAGACGGAATGTACAGACGCCCGACGGGACACTTGAGGGGAGCGGGCTCTGTACGTAACGCCTGCTCAATGTCCGCGTCCAGCTCCCACACGACCGGCTACCAGGCAAGAGGCCGGGAGTATGGGAGTCTGATCCATGGGTCGCTCCTTTGTGTCATACAGCCAGGACAGTGCGTCTGCCTTAACATTTTGGGAACCTGGTCTGTAGGACAGGGTAAACACAAAATGGGTAAAAAACATGGCCCACCTTGCCTGACGAGGATTCAGTCTCCTCGCTGTCCGGATGTACTCCAGGTTGTGGTTGTCAGTCCAGATGAGGAAAGGGTGTTTAGCCCCCTCAAGCCAATGTCTCCACACCTTCAAAGCTTTAACCACAGCCAACAGCTCCCGGTTCCCCACATCATAGTTCCGCTCCGCCAGGCTGAGCTTCTTCGAGAAGTAAGCACAGGGGCGGAGCTTCGGTGGCGTACCCGAGCGCTGAGAGAGAACGGCTCCTATCCCAGCCTCGAATGCGTCCACCTCCACTATGAATGCCAAAGAGGGATCCGGATGGGCCAGCACGGGAGCCGAGGTAAACACAGCCCTTAGGGGCCTTGGCCAAAATCCCGGATAAATCTCCGGTAGTAATTGGCAAACCCTAAAAACCACTGCAACTCCTTTACCATGTTGGGAGTCGCCCAATTACGCACGGCTGAAATGCGGTCACTTTCCATCTCCAACCCTGATGTGGAAATACAATACCTTAGGAAGGAGACGGCCTGCTGAAAGAACAGGCATTTCTCAGCCTTGACGTACAGGTCATGCTCCAACAGTCGTCCAAGTACCCTGCGCACCAAGGACACATGCTCGGCGCGTGTAGCGTAGTATATCAGAATGTCTTCGACATACTCCACTACTCCCTGAAAATCTCATCTACAAAGGATTGGAAGACTGATGGAGCATTCATCAACCGTACGACATGACGAGGTACTCATAATGCCCTGAGGTGGTACTAAACGCCGTCTTCCACTCGTCTCCCTCCCGGATACGCACCAGGTTGTAAGCGCTCCTGAGATCCAGTTTAGTGAAGAAGCACGCCGCCATGCAYTTACTCAATCGCCGTGGCGATGAGAGGTAGCGGGTAACTGTACCTCACCGTGATTTGGTTTAGACCTCGATAGTCAATGCACGGGCGCAGACCTCCCCCCTCCTTCACGAAAAATAAACTCGAGGAGGCTGGTGAAGTGGAGGACCGAATGTACCCCTGACACAGGGATTCAGAGACATATGTCTCCATAACCGCCATCTCAAACATGAACAAACAGGTGGACAACAGAGGACTCTGGATGAGAGTGGTGCAGACTCACCTGGGGTGACGCCAGAGAGCCCTGCCTGCTGCCTTGACTCCCAGAGGGAACAACCCGGCACTGACCCGGCAGTGTGCCCTCTGCGGCCACAGAAGGTGTACGTGAAAGCCCTGGAACGTGAAAGCCCTGGAACCGACAGAGCCCTCTCTGGACCTCCGCGGGTGACCAGCAGGTTATCCAACCGAATGGACAGATCCACCAKTTGGTCAAAGGTGATGGTGGCATCCCTGCAGGCCAACTCCCGACGGACGTCCTCGCACAGGCTGCATCTGTAGTGGTCGATAAGGGCCCTGTTGTTCCATCCTGCTCCGGTGGCCAAGGTCCGAAATTCCAGGGCAAACTCCTGGGTGCTCCTCGTCCCCTGCCTCAGGTGGAAGAGCCGTTCCTCCGCCGCTCTACCCTCGGGCGGATGGTTGAAGACTGGGTGAACGGGTGAACTCCTCAAAGTGGTCCAATGCCGTGTCTCCTTCTCCCCACACGGCGTTTGCTCACTCCAGAGCTCTCCCCGAGAGGCACGAGACAAGGGTGGACACCCTCTCCCTTCCCGAGGGAGCTGGGTGAACGGTGGCCAGGTATAGGTCCAGCTGTAACAGGAACCTCTGGCACCGTGCTGCCGTCCCATCATACTCCCTGGGAAGGGAGAGACGCATTCCACTGGGACCGGATACAGGAGGAACGGGTAGAGGTAACCCCAGTTGGGCTGAGAGACTCCCTGTCTCTCCCAGCGGTCCATGGTCTGGACAACACGATCCATTGTGGCGCCGATATGTTGCAGCATCGAGTGTTCTCGGACGCGCTCCTCGACTCCTCTGAACGGGGTACCTACTCCTGCTGACTCCATAGGTGGTGTGGAATTCTGTCAGGGTTTTCGCTGCTGGTCATTCGAGTCAAGTGCAGGAGAGGAGAGAATAGGTGATTAGGCGACTTTATTAGCCAAGAGTAACAAACAGACGGGCGCAAACAACTACAACTCAAGCCAACCGGCAAAATTTACAAGCGCAAAATACCGTCAATAATATAACAAAAAGGTTCACCAATAATTCCCCAAATAGGGTACAGGCAATGCCCAGGGTGAAAAACCAGACTGGCGCGATACAACAAACACAAAACAAAACAATTCCACACAAAGACATGGGGGGAACAGAGGAATATATATATGCGGTGTGATTAGGGAATGTAAACCAGGTGTGCGGGGAACAAGACAAAGCAAATGGAACAATGAAAAATGGAGCGGCGATGGCTAGAAGGCCGGTGACGTCCACCGCCGAACGCCGCCCGAACAAGGAGGGGGCCGACTCGGGGGAAGTCGTGACACAGTTAGCGGCAGTCTTGTGGACTATTTTTTTTTTTTTGATGAGAGAGGTCGAAGGAGAATGGCAAGAATTGTGGAAGCTAACCAGAAACGGACAAATAGCGGTGTAGTACAACAGTGGTGTGCAGAACGGCATCTTGGAACGTGGAAGGGCTATTGCAGCAGACGACCACACCAGGTTCCACTCCTCTCAGCTAAAAACAAGAAGAAGCGGATCCAGTGGGTATGCGTTCACCAACACTGTACAAATAAGGAGTGGAACAACATTTCATGAAACATGACAGCGAGTTCAGTTCACTTGAGTGGCCTGCGCAGTCCCCAGACCTCAACCCAATAGAGCATCTTTGGGATGAGATGGAACGGGCTGTTCGCAGCATGTATGTACTGCCGCTTAATCTGCAGCAACTGCTTGATGCCATYGCGTCAGCATGGACCAACATCCCTGTGTAACGTTTCCAACACTTTTTATAGAATGCCCCAAATAATTCAGGCTGTTCTGGAGGCAAAGGGGGCCCACCCGGTACTAGATGGGTGTACAGTGCATTCGGGAAGTATTCAGACCCCTCTACTTTTTCCACATTTACTTACGTTACAGCCTTATTCTWAAATGGATTTTTTTTAAATTCCCCTCATCAATCTACACACAATACCCCATAATGACAAAGCAAAAACAGTTTTTTCAATATTTTTTTTCAAATTTCTAAAAAATAACAACCTGAAATATCACATTTAGATAMGTGTAAAGTGTAAAGAGTCAATGTGCAGGGGCACCGGTTAGTCAAGGTAATTGAGGTAATATGTACATGTAGGTAGAGTTATTAAAGTGACTATGCATAGATGATAACAGAGAGTAGCAGCAGTGTAAAAGGGGGGAGGGGCATTGCAAATAGTCTGGGTAGCCATTTGACTAGGTGTTCAGGAGTCTTATGGCTTGGGGGTAGAAGCTGTTTAGAAGCCTCTTGGACCTAGACTTGGCCGCTTGCCATCGCTTGCCATGAAGTAGCAGAGAGAACAGTCTATGTCTAGGGTGGCTGGAGTCTTTGACAATTTTTAGGGCCTTCCTCTGACACTGCCTGGTATAGAGGTCCTGGATGGCAAAAAGCTTGGCCCCAGTGATGTACTGAGCTGTACGCACTACCCTCTTTAGTGCCTTGCGGTCAGAGGCCGAGCAGTTGCCGTACCAGGCAGTGATGTAACCAGTCACGATGCTCTCGATGGTGCAGCTGTAGAACCTTTTGAGGATCTGAGGAACCATGCCAAATCTTTTCAGTTTGCTGAGGGGGAAGAGGTTTTGTCGTGCCCTCTTCAAGACTGTCTTGGTGTGCTTGGACCATGTTAGTTTCCTGGTGATGTGGACACCAAGTAATTTGAAGCTCTCAACCTGCTTCACTACAGCCCCGTCAATAAGAATGGGGGCGTCTTCGGTCCTCCTTTTCCTGTAGTTTACAATCATCTCCTTTGTCTTGACCACATTGAGAGAGAGGTTGTTGTCCTGGCACCATACAGCCAGGTCTCTGACCTCCTCCCTATAGGCTGTCTCGTCGTTGTCTGTGATCAGGCCTACCACTGTTGTGTCATCAGCAAACTTAATGATGATCTTGGAGTTGTGACTGGCTGTACAGTCATGAGTGAACAGGGAGCACAGGAGGGGACTAAGCACACACCCTTGAGGGGCCCCCATTTTGAGGATTAGTGTGGCGGATGTGAAGTTACCTACCCTTTCCACATGGGGGCGGCCCTTCAGGAAGTCCAGGATCCAGTTGCAGAGGGAGGTGTTTAATCCCAGGGTACTTAGATTAGTGATGAACTTTGAGGGCACTATGGCGTTGAACGCTGAGCTGTAGTCAATGAATAGCATTCTCACATAGGTGTTCCTTTTGTCCAGGTGGGAAAGGGCAGTGTGGAGTGAAATAGAGATGGCATCATCTGTGGATTTGTATGCAAATTACAGTGGGTCTAGGGTTTCTGGGATAATGGTGTTGATGTGAGCCATGGCCAGCCTTTCATAGCACTTCATTGCTACAGACGTGAGTGCTACGGGTCGGTAGTCTTTTAGGCAGGTTACCTTAGTGTTCTTGTGCACAGGGACTATGGTGGTCTGCTTGAAACATGTTGATATTACAGACTCGGACAGGGAGAGGTTGAAAATGTCAGTGAAGACACTTGTCAGTTGGTCAGCGCATGCTCAGATTACACATCCTGGTAACCCGTCTTGTGAATGTTGACCTGTTTAAAGGTCTTACTCACATCGGCTGCGGAGAGCGTGATCACACAGTCGCCCGGAAAAGCTGATGCTCTCATGCATGTTTCAGTGTTACTTGCCTCGAAGCAAGCATAGAAGTAATTTAGCTCGTCTGGTAGGCTTGTGTAACTGGGCTGCTCTCGGCTTTGCTTCCCTTTGTAGTCTGTAACAATTTGCAAGCCCTGCCACATCCGACGAGCGTCGGAGCTGGTGTAGTACGATTCGATCTTAGACGCTTTGCCTGTTCGATGGTTCGTCAGAGGGCATAGCGGGATTTATTATAAGCTTCCGGGTTAGAGTCCCGCTCCTTTAAAGTAGCAGCTCTACCCTTAATGTCAGTGCAGATGTGGCCTGTAATGCATGGATTCTTGTTGGGGTATGTATGTACAGTCACTGTAGGGACGACGTCATCAATGCACTTATTGATGAAGCCAGGGCCTGATGTGGTGTACTCCTCAATGCCATCGGAAGAATCCCGGAACATATTCCTRGCTGTGCTAACAAAACAGTCCTGTAGCTTAGCATCTGCTTCATCTGACCACTTCTTTATTGACCGAGTCACTTGTGCTTCCTTCTTTAATTTTAGCTTGTTAGCAGGAATCAGGAGAATAGAATTATGGTCAGATTTGCCAAATGGAGGACGAGGGAGAGCTTTGTACGCGTGCGTCTCTGTGTGTGGAGTAAAAAAAAAAGGTGGTCAAATTTTTTCTCTCTGGTTGCACAATTAACATGCTGGTGGAAATTTGGTTAAACGGATTTAAGTTTCCCTGCATTAWAGTCCCTAGCCACTAGGAGCGCCTCCTCTGGATTAGCATTTTCCTATTTGCTTATGGCGGAATACAACTCATTGAGTGCGGTCTTATTGCCAGCATTGGTCTGTGGTGGAATGTATACAGCTACGAAAAATACAGATGAAAACTTTCTAGGTTGATAGTTTGTTCTACAGCTTATCATGAGATACTCTACCTCAGACGAGCAAAACCTTGAGACTTCCTTAGATATCATGCACCAGCTGTTGT
>NC_036858.1:67379085-67390959 GCF_002910315.2 Salvelinus sp. IW2-2015 | reverse complement strand
ATATTTGTTGGATGTGTTGTATAATCAAGTTGTGATTATTGTAAATGGTTGAGGGTTCCTTCACTACAGTCATAGTAAACTGTGTTAAGAGATTAATGAGTGGTGTTTTGGTGTTTTTGGTCTCTGTACACTCTCTGTGTGCAGAACATGGGAAGTCAGTGGCCATTTAAAGCTGCAGTCCGTAATTCAAACTACCACAAAATGGCCACCCTGACACTTTTTGTGGTATATGGCTGAGGGATGGGGCTAAGGAAATTCATTCATCTGCATTGTTTACAGTAGTTGTCATAACATAACCATATATTTTGGTTTATGATGGGATCAGACAGTTTTGAGGGAATTAAAAGTTATACTCTTCAAGAATAAATGCCAACGACTAATTTAATGATAAAAAATGTGTATAGAAATCATAGATTGCACCTTTAAAATAAAGTACAGAGTGGATTTGGTAATCAGTAACATGATTATGGCATGTTATTATTTATTTCAAGTTAATATTGGAGCAATGTGACTTTCTTTGTTGCAGTGCTGAGTACACACATCTACTCTGGACACTCTGAAGACGATGATGGTAGATATTTTTACACTTGATCAAGCCTCCATCTCTTAATGCTTCATCAAATGTTTTATTTGTAATTTTTAAGCTACTTTTGGAAAGACATATTTTGTGTTTTGAATGTCTCAAAATAACATGTGTATAGTATTGTTTCATGCTGGTTTTATTTTGTGCAGGAAAGGCAAAGGCTGTTCTGACCATAAACCCCACATCCTCCCAGATATTCAGTGGAGAGTCTGTCATTCTCAGATGTCACATACKAAGGGGAGAAGTCACTGACTGGGAATACACATGGAGCAAGGATGCTGTAGACTTATTCAGTAGGGAGCATAAATATGAGATCAGTGAGGTTATGATTTCAAACAATGGAGACTACTCGTGTCTGGGTAAACATATTGATAATGGGAAGTATTCTATGTGGAGTGATGCAGTCAGACTGACAGTGACAGGTATATCATCTTATCACTCAAGTGCCTCCATGCCCATAACCACTTGACATAGATACATCTCTCTACATTAGTGTCACTGGTGAGCTCACTATTAATCTTCAATCACTATCTGGACTTTATGAATTTTGAGCCAAGGAGGGTTAATCTAAATACAGATATACTGTGTAGACTGTAAATTCTAACTGAATAGAGTCAACATACCCCTATTTGAAATAAACTTTAATCAAAACTTAAACCTTTCACGGCTACTAAACCCGGATCCGGGAGCACCCCCCACAGTAAAAAAAGCTGACTAGCATAGCCTAGCATAGCGTCACAAGTAAATAGTAGCATCTAAATATTATCTTAAATTCCCATTAAAATCACAAGTCCAAGACACCAGATGAAAGATACAGATCCTGTGAATCCAGCTATCATTTCTGATTTTTAAATGTTTTACAGGGAAAGACACAATATGTAAATCTATTAGCTAACCACTGATAAGCAAAAGACACAACTTTTTTCACACCATTTTTTCCTGCATCAGTAGCTATCACTAATTCGTACTAAATAAAGATATATATAGCCACTAACCAAGAAACAACTTCATAAGATGACAGTCTGATAACATATTTATGGTATAGGATATTTTTTTTAGAAAATGTGCATTTTTTCAGGTATAATCACAGTTTACCATTGCAGCCTGCATCTGAAATAGCGTTGGAAGCAGCCCGGAATAATTACAGCGACCGACGGCAAATTATAATTACTCATCATAAAACACTTCTGAAAAAATACACCAGCCTACAGCAATCGAAAGACACAGATCTTGTGAATCCAGACAATATTTCAGTTTTCTAAGTGTTTTTACAGCGAAAACACATATAGCTTATATGAGCGTACCAAATAGCAGAATCAACAACCGCATTTACCAGCTGTAAATGTTAAGCGATCGTAACAACCCAACAAAGATGATATAATTTTTACTAAACCTTGATATACTTTCATCAGATGAACAGTCCTTGTCACGTTCCTGACTGTTTTCTCTTGTTTTGTATGTCTTTATTGGTCCAGGGCGTGAGTGTTGGGCTGGGTAGTCTATGTTTTGTATTTCTATGTTGGGTTTTGTGTTCGCCTGGTATGATTCTCAATTAAGACAGGTGTGTATCTTTGTCTCTGATTGAGAGTCATACTAAGGGCCAGGGTTTCACTGGGTTTTGTGGGTGTTTGTTCCTGTGTCAGTGTTTGGGCCCACACAGGACGGTTGAAGGTTAGTCACGTTTGTTGTTTTGTAGTTTTTGTAGTGTCTTGTTTGCTGTTTTCATTAAAAGTATGATTATCACCAATCCGCATCTTGGTCCGATTCAGTGCTCCTCGCCCTGAGGAGGAACAACATGACTGGCTTTACAGAAACACCCACCACAACAGGCAACGCGGAATTGGAGCCAGAGGAAAGGAACTAAAGCAATGGAGAGAAGAGGAATGGAGTTGGGAACAAATTTCACGGAGAAGGACCTGGGCTAAGGTTGGTGTGAATCGCCGCTCGCGGGGAGAAAAGGCAGCCACAGCCCAGGAGCGGTGGATTAAGGAGGCGCAACGTATGAGAGGCTGGAAGCCCGCAGAGGCTCACCCAAACATTTCTTGGGGGGGGGGGGCTAAAGGGGAGTGTGGCGAAGCCGGGTTGGATACTGAGCCAACTCCCCAGGGCTTGCCGTGGAGTAAGAGGGCGTCGTACTGGGTCAGACACGGTGTTATGCGGTAAACGCGCAGGTGTCCCAGTACGCGTGCTTAGCCCAGTGCGGGCCTATTCCAGCTTGCCGCACTGGGAGGCTAGGTTTGGGCATCGAGCCGAGTGCCATGAAGCCGGCCCAACGTATCTGGTCTCCAGTACGTCTCCTCGGGCCGGCGTACATGGCACCGAGCCTTACAGGTGGTGTCCCCGGTTCGCCCTGCATAGCCCAGTGGCGGGCTATTCCACCTCGCCGCACTGGCAGGGCTAACGGGGACCAATTCACCTGGTAGGTTGGGGAGGCCTAACATGGTGCCAAGAAGCACGTTGTTCTTCTTCTTTTAGACCAATTAGTCCGGTCAGTAACCACATGTACCGCTGTCGGCCCTCACCCTCCTATTCCCCCACTCCCCACTCAGTACACCGTTCCCCTACACACCACCAGGCTCCAGCGCATGTGCATCCCTAAATGCCCTCGCAGTACCTCGTGTCACTTTCCACGCACTCCTCCCTATGGGCGTGTCTCCAGCCCAGTGCTCCTCAGGGGCAACCATAACCACGCACCAAAGCCTCACGCGGTCGCGGGCGTATCAGCGCCTCAGAGCCTCTGACGCCCTGTTGTCCTAGTATTACGTGCGGCCGCACTTGCGAGTCGTCGCCTGAGGCTGCCGTTGCGCCAGCCCGGTACTGCAGGGATTTTAATCCATTCCAGTTCGGTTAGACCGGCGTGAGTGTGTTACTACGCATCAATAGAGAGTGCTCATGAGTTGTGCCCAGACATAGAGTCCAGTGTGGTCCTGCTCTCCTGCTCTCCGCTCCCGAGCTCTCGTCTCACGCGTGAGATGTGCGTGCCCTCAGGCCACGCGTCAAGCCGTCCTGCCGTGTAGTTCTGGGCTGGATCCCTCCACCCTTTTCCCTCTCTCCAGTCTCCGGTTCCGGGAATCACATTGATGCCCCCACGAGTGAGATCTTCGCATGGAGCCCCAGACGCGAGGGTGATTGACCATATCTTGAATTCTTCTAATTTTCTTCTATTTTCTAATAATTTGCGCCCCACCAGTTTTGCCTTTCCTCACCAAGCTGCTGTCCATTGTCTGTTACACATCCAGCCTTTGGGCAGGTCTCAATTTTAATCCTTATGTTCCTTAACACAGCTCTCTGGTCTTTGCCATTGTGGAGAGGTTTGGAGTCTGTTTGAATTGAGTGTGTTTGGGGACGGTGTCTTTTATAGCAGGTAACGTAGTTCAAACAGGGGGCAGTTAATACAGGTAATTGAGTGGAGACCAGGAGGGCTTCTTAAAGAAAACTAACAGGTCTGTGAGAAGCCGGAATTCTTACTGGTTGGTAGGTGATCATAATACTTATGTCAATGCAATAAATGCAATGAATTACTTAAAAGATCATACAATGTGATTTTCTGGATTTTTTTTTTAGATTCCGTCTCTCACAGTTTGAAGTGGTACCTATGATAAATGACAGACGCTCTACATGCTTTGGGTAAAGTAGGAAAACTGCAAAATCGGCCAGTGTATCAAAATATTTGTTCTCTCCCACTGTACATACATTGTGATGTTGGAATCGATCATTGTAAGGGATTGGCTGTTCCTTACCATTGGCTGTTGCGTTATGGGTAATAATATGGGTATAGGTATGGAATTTCTTTCTTTGAGAGACAGGGCAGGTCAGGCATGCTGCCGGGTTTTTCAGGCAATGATTGGCCCTCCTGGTTTTGCTTCTTTTTGAAGTATTCTAATCTATGAGTTTTGATTCCAGATACGTTTATAGGCCTAACTTTTGTTACCATCCAAGGTTTGTTATTTTGTTTTGTACGTATATAGTGTACATCACCGGCTTATTTATCTTCACTGCAATAAAAGCCCTCACTTTCGTCAAGAAACGCCCAAGGCTATAAGTCGATTCTAAACCACCGATCGATAGTTCTAGCTCCGGGCTGTCAACTGGTGCCTTCTGACCGCCAGCGTCTTGCTACCCACGGTTCGATGGTGTCAAAAATCACGTCACAAACTGCCGCCGTCGCCCTGCACTCTCGCAACCTCGTTCTCACCTGTCTCGTCTCTAGTTTCCCATCCTCCTTGAATTATTCATTTCAGTGACATCTCGCGCAGCCTGATCCGATGAACCCAAGTCTAGTATCTCCAAGGTCTTCCATTCAGAGTCACTTACTCACGTGTCTCACAGTGCACTTAATCTGACAACCTCAAATCAAAACTGACGCGGTGCCATTGCACGAATTAGGTACTGTCTCCTTGCTAGCCATTTGTTTCTCTCATGGCCGCCCTCCGCTATTGTGAGGCCCTACATGGCTGCCACGTGTCCTTTGTGCTTTGGGGGGACACCAGACACCACCCGGGTGATGTTTCGGGCGCTATTAGATGCCAGCCCCGAGGTAGTAATAATGAGTCATGAAAGTACCGTTCAGTATATCGATGTACATGTCAGTAGCCCTGCTTAAGATGCGCAGTGACGTTCTGCAAGTCTGTGTATTGACGTGGCAGAGATCCGGTTGTACAGCCACGACCTATGCGAGCACAACATCAGGTGCCAGAGAGTTGGTCACAAACCATGTAGGCCTACATTAAAAGATACAGGGATTTCATTGGCCAGCACTGCTGGCTCCTTACATGCTAAGTTGTTACGAGAAGTACTGCCACAGATGCTCCAAAAGTCATCAAGGTGTCGAGACAGGCGAATCTCTAGCAAAGTAAAGCATTGATCAAGACTGAAGACGCAGGGATCCATGGGACTCGAGACGTCAGAACGGTCATTAAGGGAAAGAGATTGAAAACAGGCCTCTACACGGTCCAACGGGGTGTGCGCGCCATAATGCATAACCATTTGGGCTAATCACTAATTGCGTCCAGATTCGCAGCTAGAACCCTCTTAACGACATCATTGATAGGAGTTCGGTCACCTCTAGTTTGTAAAGCATTCTGAGGCAGCCTTCAGATGCTTGTCAAGTATTTTAGACAGTTGCGATGTCAACATAGAATCCTTTGCCATTCAGTTTTCCACGAGTCTTGACTTTGATCAGTAGAATGTCCTGCCTTAATTCTCCGGTCCTTGCTGTGCGACATCCTTCTTCTCACCGGAGTCTCGCCTTGTCTCCTTTTATCACCCAGGAAAAATAACTATGCTGGTGCGACACGCCCTTCCAGAGTGCGCTGGGCCTACCTTTTTTTGACGCCCCCGGCGGGATGAAGTCTTTGGTCCAAGGCATAGCTACTGGGACGCCGATGTGGACTATCGAATGTCAGCCGGGGGAAGTGACTTAAATGGTGGGGTCGGCGGCCTTTCGTTCCTCACCGGACCCTCTCGTTCTCAAAAGGACGTGAATTACGCCTAAAAATCCAATATCTTCATTGTAAGGGTTTTAAACACTGTTTTCCGAGAGTTGGTGATGTAACCCGCTCCACATGACCATAAACAATTAATTGAACCAGTAACGCCTCATAACGTAGCTCTGGTAGAGATGGTGCGATTACACCTTTTTTTAGGAGGATAGGGGCAGGTTACTCTAGCCCGTTTAAAGGGAGGGGGTATCTGTCGATGTTGTGCCTATGACTGAGGGCTGGTGCCTCTATATTATGTAATTAGCTGGTCTCTTGGTATGTTACCGTTTTCTTGCTACGAAGGCCAGAAGCTAGGAGTATGCGATATAATTGTCGTATTGGGCAGTAGTTATGGATTGAAAGTCAAGGCTCAAACGTTTATCCAAAACTTTTTGGTTTAATATTAGTTAATATTGGTTCAATTGTTTGGTGAGTATATATTCGGTGATTCTGGGATATAGCAGTGAAAAGCTGCCTATGGTGAGAGACTATTTACGCATAGACCGGGTGATTAAAGTCACTTGACTATCGGAGAAACTTTCAGTAATTCTAATACTTGGCACGTGCTACTGACTCGGAGGGTAATCTCACATCCTAGAGTGGAGTTTTGTTGGAGGCTGTTCTGTTCCTGGTTGTCCGTGTCCTAGGAGCTTCGGGACAAGGACGTTTTGATTAGGTTTCCACCTAGGACGTTTGTTGCTTTTGTAGTTTTCTCGCAGTGTTCTTGGAGTTGACTGTTTGTTTCATTAAAAAGTCTTGATACGCACTTTAAGTCACAGCAGTTTTTCTAGGGCGTCTGCGATTCATGCTCTCTTTCTCTCGCCAGAAGAGAAACATCGAAGTCGACTTAGGATTATGTTAGCCTAGTAGTTTTGACTAAGTGGCTCCCATTTTGGCGTGTCTGTATAAGTCATTCAGATTATGGTCAGTAAGTGCTACATCCGATTGAGCTTGTTGAGTGCGAGCGCAGAACTGAGTCGTCATTGAATTTAGATCTTATTCATCCAAGTGCGTGGATTATAGTACCATGCATACATATTCTTCCCGCTCTATAGATAATGTATCAATTGCAGTCATTCTCTTACCAAGTCCGGCTGGCCATGCTGTTTGTAGATTCTGAAGGCGGTCCTGAATATTCTAAAAAATCACTTATAGTTATTCGATCTATAGATTTGCGTAGAACCTAAAAAGGATTATTAAGTTGACCATATCTAGAAGTCGTAAACTAAGTATAAATTAGTTTTGAATGGCATCGCTTATGTCATTTAGGATTTTTATAATGAACTCAATCTCGGTTGCTACACGAGATGGATAGTATGCGTCTCGGGTGGACCAGTGTACTCATAATAGAGTCAGGAGTGGACGCGCAACAAACTAATACAATCTGTATTTCTCACCCATAAATTTACGTGCTTAGAGGATACTAAAAAGTAAGTGAATATTATAGGTTTGTAACCATACATAAGGATCTCGAGTGTAATAGATTAGGTGATAGCGCTTGGGGATCCTTTTCCTGGATTTATTCTTCACTACGGTCTATACTTTGTGTATGAGTGATGCTCTCTTTTCTTTCCAAGTGAAAGTAGCTCTGCTTGTTTGTTTAAGACGTTCTGCCGCCTATCACCCTTATGAGAGAATAGCTTGCTTATGGTCTGACAATCGCTAACATGGTCTCATAATATCTCGAAACGGGGCAGCTGCTCGTAAATACTAGATAATCGCATGGTAAGGAAATGCTTTCAGTGCCAGATAAATGAGCTATTTATTAGACATTCGGTGCACTAAGCTGCATGGATATAACAATAAAGTCAGGTATTATTGTCAATACTTTTCATCGGAATTACGATGATAATGGTTTACTACACGCCACTAACACTTGTATTTTCTATTATGAAATATTGTTCAGGAGGTTACATTCATGGTCGATATTTCATTAACTGGAGACTTTCCCAATATTTTGTCATCCCTATGAGTTTCTTTTGGTCGAACTTTTGCGCGCACTCGATAGCGTAAGCAAGGTTAAAGAATCATCGCTGTACTCATGTTGTTTCCGAGCTGTGGGTGTATCTGTTAACTCGCAGGGCTAGCCGCACATGAGTAGCCCCCAAATCGCCTATTCTTGCTTTTGGTTTTAATGACACACTTCCAGAGGGAGACGGCTGCTCTAGATCTCACAGTTACTGGCCATGCCATAAGGAGATCATACAAAGAATCTATTATAAGCTGACCCGCTCAGCATAGCAGAAGCTCATATATATCTCAAGAACTTCTCTCCGCAGTCTTCGATACACGAACAATTTTCTCGCTATGTGAAGAGGAGGAGGGAAGAAGAGTCATTGATTCGCAGACGCCACACGACACATAATAATCTCAATGTACGGATTTTTAGAACTCTAGAAGTGTTTTTCCATCCACTAGTAGTAATAATATGCAATTGTACGAGCAAGAAATTGAGCATAGCAGTTTAATTTGGAGACCAATTTTCGCTAAAGTCGAAACAGCACCCTATATTAATGTGATCGAAGTTAATACTGTAAACAGCAAATTTATCTAACGTAATTGACCAAGCATGTATCCTAGATAGAGTTTTGATATTCTGCTCTCTGTGTTTTCTTAGTCTGAGTTGTGTTTCTTGAAACACTACACACACTACAGTACCGTTTGGCGATAGGAACCATTGCCAGACCGCATCCAAAGGAGAGACAGTTAAAGCACCTGACGTGTTCCAATGGGATCCTGACAGTGGCTGGACACGAGCTATTACCGGTGAATTTGCAGAGACTGCGGTACAGAAATTCAAAAATATAACAAAATTCAGTCAATATTAACTAACAATTATGAATGTGACCGTTGTCTGCAGAACACAACTTAAAACTATGGGTCATTGCACATCCTGATATACTGATCAGAGTAACGGTTATCTGTCTAGGGAGTGTTCTTAAATCAGGCCAGTATCTGCTAGCGATCTAGGGTGGATGCAGAGAACAGTTCATGCATCTCAAAGATCCACTTAATATCATCGGGCAATAGATACTGTAACAAACATCTGGGATTGAAAAGTGAATGTGGAGTGCCCTAGCGTCACATCCGGTCATTTACAATAATTAAGCATTCACCATAACTGGTGCACAACTCAAGCATTGATGCGTTAACATCGAGAGATGTCTCAATGAGAAGTAGCTGATGTGGGTAATAGTAAGTATGTAGATATTTCACAGGGAGATACCATCCAGGCTACAAATTATAACGAATATTGTGTCAAGTCATACTACAGAAAAGTACGCATATCATAATCGTGTTCAATTGGAAGAAAGTCGCTTCTTTATATCATTCCTGAGTTAGACATAAGTGAGTATGGTTTAGTTTTGTCGCTTCCATATATAGAGCTCTGTGAGCTCAGTATACCAAGCTCTGCGCGGTTTCCCTCTGGCACGGTATGGAGCTCTCCTCAACATGCAGTTCCCACTATCATAATGAATCCATAGGAGAGAGGTTAACAGTCCAAACACCGCTGTCAAAGAGAGTAGGTCTCAAAGCAACAGTAGCTTTCTAAATCAAGGATTGCGTCAATCCAGACTGGCGACAGCAGCACCACTGATATTCCATATTCGTGAGCCAGATATAAATACGATCCCCATCATCCATTTCTTCAAGACGGCGAGAGAGTCACGGGTTCAATGTTCATTTAACCACGAGATAAAGGAGAACATGGAACAAGGTGCCAGAGCGCCCACTGGCACCCGAGAAGGAGACACATATCTCAAGCTTCAATCTCTCCACCTCGTGTTGCTGTGAAGAATTAATAAACAATAAACCATTCCACTTACTTAAATGTTGAGAAGGATACGATTCACAATATTAATCTGTACAGTGAAAAGTAAAAAAAAAAAAAAAAAACAGGACGTATACTTTAATTCAAACCTAATCAAGTCAACATAACGCCCCAAAATGGACTTTTTATAGTAAGACAACGTTCCACTAACAAGCTGAATAGAAATGTATGGCGACATTGTTTTATAAGCATAGTTATCCACCATAAAATTATCATGCCTTATCTTTTTTTACACAACAAACAAAAGCCAGTCGTACTCTTTGCGGAAACAAAGACTCGCGATGACCACTCGCATATACACCTGGAGAGACCTAGATAGACCATCTGACTTGGTTCAAGCGAAGAGTCCTGAGCGCAGTGTCATTTGGGCTCATATTGATAAATGTGTACAAAGCCCAATTAGACAAAGAGAGGTAAGTGAACTTATTATGTCTGGCAGACACACTAAACAAGAGTCACCTTCACTATCGAGAGTGAGTGTTGAGCTCTTTTAGAGATACCAGGTCCTGACCAGATGGATTCCTTCTACTGGTAGTAGGGGTGAGATCAGTTCACTCAGCTGTCTCACATTAACATCAATCATCAGTGATCCTGTCACTATAGTGTGTCAAAGTGTAGTTTTTACTTTTGTGTTTTCTATTTTTAGTCATTACAATTTGGTTAAACAGATTTTTATATGTGATAGAGACTTTTTTTCGAGTTGGGTTTTAGTCTTGATGGTCCTGCATAGTAACGACCTAATGTTAATGTGAAATTGACAGACTATAAGTTATACCTGAGTATTCTAGGCCTGAGATACAGC
The DNA here is from genome assembly GCF_002910315.2 of Salvelinus sp. IW2-2015. Classification (NCBI taxonomy): domain Eukaryota; kingdom Metazoa; phylum Chordata; class Actinopteri; order Salmoniformes; family Salmonidae; genus Salvelinus; species Salvelinus sp. IW2-2015. Next base: position 67,380,262 of record NC_036858.1, on the reverse strand, counting down.
AGAGGAAGATCTAATCTGATCTGTTGAGGAGCACCTTTCAGTGTGCCTCAGTACTGGCATTTGTCTCTCCATCACAAAATCTGTTTCCGAATTTATCTAGACCACGCTCTCTTGCTCATCGGTCTAAAAGTCTATAATGACATAAGATGTCCCACCCACACGGGTGGTCATGCTTTCATTTTCTGGAGAGAATATGATCTTTAGACGTGTGTGTGTCATGCGGGTCTGTGACACGCTGACTCGGGGAAAACAAGATTGGTGTTTACATAAAGACCCCCTTATTAAAACTGAATTAGGTAGAGGACGAAAACTAAATTAGTCTATTAGTCAGATGCGATCTCTTCATTACAGAGAATGTACCTCCTTCACTAGATAAGTAGAGAGGCTCGTAGAAAGTAAGGGGAAGAGTTAGGTATCTTCTGGGTGTGTCCAGGTGGACGAAAGTCGACGATAGATTCACAGATCATATCGGATGGGATCACATCAGTGCACTCCCTCTTCTCGAATCATACTTAGTGAAGTTTGTGGTAGGGTAGGAGGTAGTGATGTGATGTTTAATTGTGTGCATGAGCTGGTGATAAGGTACGCAGGTAGTTGGTCTGTTATGTGTGTGTGTGTGTCGTGTGTTGCATATGTGATGTGAGAAGATCAAGAATGAGAGTTTATTATGCTGACACTCCATTTCTACCCACTGTGGAACACAATAATTGAGGTGACATAAGACACAGACAAGTTCAAGAGTGCTAAGTAGTCAGTGTAACTCAGAATAAATTGCAAACTATTATGATATATAGGTAGTGTGTGATTGAAGGTGACTTCTAGCAGATTGAAATAGATCACTCAATCATTGCGGGATATATGCCATATGAGCAGCACGTGTGCGTATGCTTGTCAGTTTGTCTTGCTTGTGATATGGCGCGTTGGTGTAGATGATAATCGTGCCGAGTTTTCATGTGACTTCCAACCATCCGCGCATCACAGGTATGTCTAGGCTGTGGAGCTTCAGAACTCTCCAGGTTGTGAGATTAATATTCGCAACTTGGAGGGTAAGAAATAGTGAATAGAAGCGAGAGCATAATGTGTTTATAACAGTGGGAAGATCGTCTCATGATGACTCACGAATACAGTTAGTCATAATGTTAGCATGGCCTCACATCAAAGTCCTGATTCTCACAAA
>NC_036858.1:67377039-67378985 GCF_002910315.2 Salvelinus sp. IW2-2015 | reverse complement strand
GGTGATACAGCCCGACAGGATGCTCTCAATTGTGCATCTGTTGCGTCTTCACCACACGGTCTGTGTGTGTGGGTGGACCATTTCAGATTGTCAGTGATGTGGTCACGGAGGAACTTTAAGCTTTCCACCTTCTCCACTGCGGTCCCGTCYATGTGGATAGGGGGGTGCTCCCTCAACTGTTTCCGATCAGCTCCTTCATTTTGTTGACGTTGAGGGAAAGGGCACCACTCCYCCAGGTCCCTCACTTCCTCCCTGTAGGCTGTCTTGTCATTGTTGGTAATCAGGCCTAGTACTGTTGTGTCGTCTGCAAACTTGATGATMGAGTTGGAYGCGTGCTAGKCTTGCAGTCATGGGTAAACAGGGAGTATAGGAGGGGGCTTAGCATGCACCCTTGTMGGTCCCCTGTGTTGATTTAAGCGAAGTGGAGGTGTTTCCTACCTTCACCARCTGGCCCATCAGGAAGTCCAGGGCCCAGTTGCACAGGGCGGGGTTCAAACCCACGACCATGAGCTTAATGATGAGCTTGGAGGGTACTATGGTGTTGAAGGCTGAGCTATAGTCAATMAACAATATTCTGACGTAGGTTTTCCTCTTGTCCAGATGGGTTAGGGCAGTGTGCAGTGCGATGGTGATTGCATCATCTGTGGATTTATGGGGCGGTAAGCAAATTGACGTCGGTCTAGGGTGTAAGGTAGAGGTGATGTGATCCCTTACTAGCCTCTCAAAGCACTTCATGATGACAGAAGTGAGTGCTACGGGGCAAAAGTCATCTAGTTCAGTTACCTTTYCTTTCTTGGGTACAGGAACTATTGTTGACATCTTGAAGCAAGTGGGGACAGATGACTGGAATATGGAGAGATTGAATATGTCAGTAAACACTCCATCCAGCCAAATGGTCCTCGCATTCTCTTAGACAATACTTGAAAATATGAAGTGGTACTCAGTGTGTTGCATTTTCCCCAAACATAACGCTTTGCATCCAGCAAAGTTGATGTCTTCGCCACATTTTTTGCAGTTTTACTTTAGTGCCTTATTGCAATCAGGATTCATGTTTTGGACATTTGTGCTTTTAATACTTTCAACACACCCTTGATGAGAATGAGATTGGGACAAGGACCGTCCATCCGTTCTGTTCTATGCTTCACTGGCTCCTAAAAATATGTTTCATGTTGGTTATCCTCACTTTTACCCAGTGTTCTTCATCCTCATCCTCGGTGTCAAAGCAAGACGCAGACTACGAGCCTTGTAAGTAGTTAATTGGACTGTATCATCCAGAACCATATGTATTGATGGGCTTTAACATTAGGATTCGAATACATGGTAAAATAAATTCCCTATTATCAATGTGCCTATTACGGTTAGCCCAAGCTACCATGTAGTGGGTTCTCTGATAACCTCCCCCCTCGGCAGACATGAAACGGTACGGTTTCCTGGGAGGAAACCTCCCTAGAGTCAATGGATTCTTAGTTTCAGAAACCACTTTGTGCTCTCCTCACAACTTAAAGGGCAGCTTTTCTCTCTCCTCTCATTTCCCGACTCATAATTAGAACTATTGATAATTTATACATCCCAAATTTAGAATGACAGTCCTTTGTGCCAATGGCAACATGTATCTCATGCCTGTCAAAGTTGATGGCCTTGATAATGTCCCGATTGCAATATCTGGGGAATAATCTATTTTCCCAAGAGAACAAATCTCACCTGAGCCTTCACCACCATTCTGTCCGGTCCATTATGTCTTGTCCATTTTCCAACCAGTGCACAGCAGCATGAGGGGAGTTTGGACGTGACCGCTCTCCATGCTCACTCCACATGCACGGTCTCAGGACTCATGCACACTCCTTCTGCCCGTACACAGTTGTTGGCTCGGACTTGGGTCTTAGGTAGAAGTGGTGCAGGATGCTTACGAGTGGCGTAGCGATCTAAGGCACTGCATCAAAGTGCTT
>NC_036858.1:67363098-67368827 GCF_002910315.2 Salvelinus sp. IW2-2015 | reverse complement strand
GAGGCCTCACTACATACCCGGGTTAGATCCCGGGCTGTGACACAGCCGGCTGTGTCCGGGAGACCCATGAGGCAGAACACAATTGGCCCAGCGTCGTTGAAGGGTTAGAGGAGGGTTTAGCCGGCCGGGATTTCCTTGTCCCATTGCGCTCCGATCGACTCTTGTGGAGGGCCGAGCGCCTACATGCTGACTTCGGTCACCAGTTGTACGTGTTTCCTTCAACGCATTGGTGCGGCTGGCTTCCGGGTTAAGCATGCAGTGTGTCAAGAAGCAGTGCGGCTTGGCAGGGTCGTGTTTTAGAGGACTAATGGCTCTCGACCTTCGCCTCTCCCGAGTCCGTACAAGAGTTGCAATGATGGGACAAGACTTACTACCAATTGGAGAGAAAAGGGGTAAAATTATAACAATTATAATTGAAGTGGTACAGGGCCGTAGTGAACGCCATTCTCGCAATTACTTTGAACCCCCTTTACAGGGGGTTCAGACTGTTCTCGGTCTAAATATCCCTTCCATGCATCTAGATAACATCTGGAATCACTATCGCCATAACTTCGAGAGAGGACAGTCCAGAACAGTTTAGGGCGTTTCTGATTCAGGAAATCCAGACAAACTATTCACTGTATGACAAATTATTACGTTCCCAATTTTCTTAATACAACATTTCTAAGACAAATGTCAAAGAGCATAACAACACACTGTTGAAACCATTTTGCATATTGGTTTATACTCCCTTATCATATTGGCTTGTACTCCCTTATCATATTGGCGACCTCACCGCAGAGTTACAGGGTCAAGGAGTTAGAGGGCTAACCCCTGCGGAGAAATCCCGACCAGACAGCAGAACCAGTCTGGTGAGATTTGTATTGAAGCAAGACAAAACCAAAACAACAAAACTTCTTCATATTATACTTAAATCTAGCCCAATGTCTCTAGCCTTTCTGGCGAGAGGTCTGGCGAGAGGTCAGTCAACASCATTAAGTGAGGATGTTCTTTTCCTTTTCTTTCCCTGTACTTTAGTCTACTTACTTAAAGACATTTGAAACATTCTGTGTACCAGGTTTACATTGGGTTTCTCAGTACATTTCTTATCTGGAGAACTTACATGTGTGCAACCCAACATCCGTATTAGATACTTATTACATTTAATTTGTGTGCCCTTTAAGGTGCATCCTTTCTAACCCGTGAAGAACCTACTAAAACAAAATTAAAAAACCCCACACAATTAAATCAGACYTGGTATTAACACCATTAACAAATATTCATAACCGGTGGGGTGCTGGTGTGTGGTAAAACGTAGGGAAAAAACAAATGGCCAGGTCTTACTTAATTGGGAGCTCCCTTTACACCTGAATCCGTGCACCTTTATACTTAATAGAACTGCAGAATTTCACTAACTGTCCTCCCAGACAACAGCCTCTGGAAACTTTTCAAAGAGAGCCTCTCCTGGAAGACAACATTGTCACGTTCTGACCATAGTTCTTTTGTGTTTTCTTTGTTTTAGTGTTGGTCAGGACGTGAGCTGAGTGGGTAGTCTATGTGTTTTTCTATGTTGGGGTTTGTGTTCGGCCTGGTATTATTCTCAATCAGAGGCAGCTGTCAATCGTTGTCCCTGATTGAGAATCATACTTAGGTAGCCTGGGTTTCACTTTTGAGTTGTGGGTGTTTGTTGCCATGTCAGTGTTTGTTCGCTACACGGTACTGTTTCGTTCGTTTGTTCACTTCGTTTGTTGTTTTTGTATTTTGTAGTGTTCTGTTTGTTGGATTAGCAGTAAAATTCATCATCATGAACACTTACCACGCTGCGCCTTGGTCCTCTCTTTCACCCGAAGATGAGCGTTACAAACATGTACATTTCATTAGTATTCCCTATGCTAAATGTCAATCAGCAACAAGTTTTAATTACAGACCAAACAAAACATGATACCTTCGGTTCACCGGCAGTCCATTGACCTCCCTCCACTCATTAATTGTTTGTTTTAATCCATCCCCACGGTTACTGCATATACTGTACTATTACCAATCTACATTGGATATTCAATGCCTTTAGTCATGAACAACATTTTGAGAGGTCATTTTAGGTTGGGTAACCCCAATGCTCCTCCCTTTAGTCAATTATATCAAGCTATTTCAGAATAAGACTGAATAAAGTGTCTCATAAGATAAAAAATAATAATAATAATAAAGTTTTCTGAGCTTGCGTGTGTGTTTGGCCGTGCCAATTTTAACTTGTTACCTTTTAGAATCCCTTCCCCCGTCGTTTCGCATAGTTTATTCAACCCCAAAATTGGTTCACCACCTGTCGCCATGTAAAATMATCTGGGTATTGTTACTGGTCCTATGGTCAGACATGGGTATCAGTCATATCGCTTTCGATTCTGCCCGTTACCCCCGCTAAATGTAATACTTTTTCCTGTTGGAATTGTAGCCAATTTCTCAATGTAAGAAATCCGTGATGTCTGTGCGCCAGTATCTATTAGAAAGTTGTGAGAGGTGGCTTCCTCCATATAGAAACCGTCCTCTCGCCGAACCACAATCGACCATATAGAGGCCAGCCTCTTAGCATTCCCTCCAAAGGCAGCTGGTGCAGTAGGCTCCCTTACCATTCCACACACCCTTTTCCAACAGCCCCACACCTGAAACAGGGCTCTGGCGCCTTGGGACCAATTCACTGCCCTTTCCTCCCTGTTTCCTTTTGTCTTACCTTGTCCATTGAAACCACTGTTGGTGACTTTCACTGTGGCRYTATTAACCACACGCACGGCTGCGAAYTGAGTGGAATTCCATTATCAAAGCCGCCTTTACTATCTCATCCCAGTGAAAATGTTGGTCCACTACCCCCACAATAGARGTTTTGATAACAGGTTTCAAACCTGCCATTAGCAGACYRACAKATTRTATCAAGGTACTCACATACCCATTCCTTTCGATGCTGAGTACATCTACACTTTTGTTCCATTGTTTTTGCTTTTCTGTTGATAAAATCCAGGCATCAAAACACTGGTGTATTGAACTTTTTATTTTGTCATTGTGCCAACTCACAACAGCATCTCTGAAATCTTTACTAGATTGGAATTTTCCGTCAGCAGGGAAATGCTGACCAGTTTTATCAAGTTTGATAAATTTTGATGCCATTTCAATGGTGGTTATTTCTGCTCCTCCCTCGACGGCGTCTACGGTGTTTAGATGTCCTGTCTCATGGCTCTAATGCACGCCCTCTACGAATTTAAGGTAGTGATACCCACTTCCCCGGTGAGTAGTAATGGTATTTGTGCCTCTTAATTGGTCACCTGATACCTTATTAGAACCAATACTGAAGTGTCTGCCAATTTACTACTGGAGAATACGGGAGACCTAATGTCTTATACCTGTGTCACGCTTCAAATATCACTGTTGTTGACAACACACATGACCAAAATTATTCAGTTGTCTTCCCATTTCCACATAATCTGTCACAAACAAGCCTAAGATCACAAATGCGCAATGCCAAGTGTCAGCTGGAGTGGTGTAAAGGTTGCCACCATTGGACTCTGGAGCAGTTGAAACTCGTTCTCAGGAGTGATGAAGCAGACTTCACCTGTCAAGTCCGACGGATTAATCTGGGTTTGGTAGATGCCAGGAGAACGCTACCTAGTCGAAATGCATAGTGCCCACTGTAAAGTTTGGTGGAGGAGAAATAATGGTCTGGGGCTGTTTTTCATGGTTCGAACTAGGCCCCTTAGTTCCAGTGAAGGGAAATCTTAACGCTACAACATACAATTACATTCTAGACGATTCTGCCCTTAACTGTTTCAGCATGACAATGCTCCCGTGCACAAAGCGAGATCTGTTCAGAAATGGTTTGTCGAGATCGGCGTGGAAGAACTTGACTGGCCTGCACAAAGCACTGACCTCAATCCCATCGAACACCTTTGGGATGAATTGGAACGCTCACGACGAGCCAGGCCTAATCGCCCAACATCAGTGCCCAACCTTACTAATGCTCTTGTGGCTGAATGGAAGCAAGTTAGCAATTTTCCAACATCTAGTGGAAAGCCTTCCCAAAAGAGTGGAGGCTGTTATAGCAGCAAAAGGGGGACCAAGTCCATATTAATGCCCATGATTTTGGATTGAGATGTCCACATACTTTTGGTCATGTAGTGTTTGTGTATATATATATATACTAATAGACTATTCGAAGAGGGATGGGGAATGTTAAATACAGCAGCCAATAGCACTCACGGGGTGTTTGAAAGAAGAGAACACTCGATGGCGGTAGGCTATTGCAGTAATTTATTCAGAACCATAACCATTCAATCTTTGTGAAGAGAAGTGATYGTTGTCGGCATCTTATACTAGTCCCATTTATTATTCAAGCGTGTCATTACACTGATGAAGATACGGACAACGAAACGTATTTCATTTAACTGTTGAAAGAGAAGGAATGAAGCTACAATAGAGGTAAAGAGGAGACATGCTAATGCCCACGTCGCACAACGTTTGGGGAAATATCATGAAAGGTGTATACACGTCAGACTACTAATTATAAAAATGTATAATGGGCCCTATATTTCTAAATTAAAATCCAATTTGCTAGCCTATAATTGTACCTTTTGTAGGCCGCATGTGCTGCACCAGCATCTCATGTTCTCTCCCTGCTTCATGGTTTGAATGAGATCTGTAATTCCAGTCCATACGAGGTGACAGCGTAGCCTAGTGGTTACAGTGTTGGACTAGTAACCAAAAGATTGCAAGATCAAATCCCAGAGTTGACAAGGTACAAATCTGTCGTTCTGCCCCTGAACAAGGCACTTAACCCACTGTTCCTAGGCTGTCATTGAAAATAAGAATTTGTTCTTAACTGACTTACCTAGTTAAATAAATTATACAATATAGTCTACACTTATAGATTACTGGAGCTTGTTCTATTTATTTACCAAGAGAGCATAGCTATTGGGCTGATGTCTGATGTGCTGGACCAGAGAAACTAATGTCTGTCTGTTGTATCACCCTGCTGGCGTGTCTGTGTACATGCTGAAGATCCTCCTGCTGTCTGTGGTGCTGGTCATGATCTCTGCTGTCATCACCCTCCAAACTAGGGACATATTCTACAAACAACACTGATTTCAGCCTACTAGTGACAATGACGTTTTATTCTAAATTGACAGGGCTTCCCACAGTGAGGATATTATTTACAATGAAATGTAATGGAATACTGCAGAAGATACAATCATGAGATGAATAATTCTGTTCATTTTTATGTAACACTGTAAAGTACACAGAAACAGAAGGATGTAGCCTGCACATGTAAATCACTGTGCTAATCAGATTAGATCAGATTAAGTTTATTTTAAATACTTTTACTTTTCACTTGTTGCTATACATATAACTTAACTTAGATATTCTCCTTAATTTTTGTATACTTTTTAGGAAGTAGTTGTCACGACTTCAACCGAGGCAGGCTCTCCTTCCCGTTCGGGTGGCGCTCGGCGGTCGTCGTCACCGGCCTACTAGCTGCCACTGACTCTTTTTCCTCCCCCTCCTTATGTGTTTATTTGTATCACCTGTTTTCAGTTAATTGTTAATTAGTGTGGCTTTATTAGTCAGCCAGCCCGTACGCTTCTTTGTGCGGGATTGTTTCATTGTGGCTTTTGGATTTCGGGAGTGGATGTTATTATTGTGGACTGGGTTTGTTTATCGTGTCGTTGGACCGTTGTGTGTGACACCCAGTACGTCCGTGTTGGACATTGCGT
>NC_036858.1:67360201-67361933 GCF_002910315.2 Salvelinus sp. IW2-2015 | reverse complement strand
ATGTTAATAAAGTTATTCTTTGTTGTAAGTTGATCTATATTTTTGTTTTCTTTAATGTTAATAAGGATACAATGTTATGCAGAGGTGTACTTCTAACAATTTTATAGACAAATGATACTATTTACAGTCGCGGCAGAGAGTTGGGGGGCGTGAAATGTTTACTTCTTCCTAGGAGGGGCGTGACAGAAAATAATTGATAAGCACTGGCCTAATGTAAGATAGCAAGGCATATTATTAGGGCTTGACATAATATAGCATTACATGGCATAGTATAATGTACAGTAGCACAGCATAACATGATATAAGAATATCTGACTGTACAGTATCACATGTTTTTGGTTCATTTGTTTGTTTAGTACCCACTATGATGAAAGATTTGTTTCTGTTTAATACCGACCATGATACATCATTTTTTTTCTGATTAATACCCACTATGATAAATTATTTGTTTCTGTTTAATACCCATTAAGATGAATGATGTGTTTCTGTTTAATATCCACTTTGATACATTATTTGTTTCTGTTTAATTCCCACTATGATGAATAATTTGAAATGTTCACTTATTTTTATGTACTTTTACAGCATACTACTGTCATGATGGTTCACAAATGTTACAAGGAAAAAAAATATATTTAAAATTTTCAGAGACAGCTGTGCTTACAGATGTAGGATCGTAATTTGACCAGTTTCTCACAGCAGGAAAATATCCTGAAGCAACAGGATTATGGGGATATAAATAATGAAAATGTTTGTGGAGGTTTTAATTTTTTTTGTATTGGCAAATCAAGTCTGATATTTTAAAGTGTAAATTCCAAACTTTAGAAGCATTTTTAAACCTTGAATACACTACAAGTTTGCATTTCCTGCAACAACAGTGTGGTCAAATTAAGAGCCTTCATCTGTAGTTGATTGTTGTTTGGAAGAATATCCGAATTGTCGCACGATAGAAATGTAAAGGTAATTATCGATTGAGCCGACATATGCAGAGTTTACCGATGCAGTACCCACACACGCAGGTACATTGCCTTTAAATTTCAATCACGCTATAGCACGGATCTTCCGCGGTCTTAGGCCAAGATTCAATCTGATCATGGTATGTCAGCTATGTACATTTAAACATAATTTCCAGATTGAGCTGAATTTAATGTTTTCTCTGAACGCGGGAACATTGTCTTCAAAGGTGTACAGCCGACAAAAAGCAAAGTGATAGAATCCTGGTCTAGATGATGTTAAAATTCCTAATTATTGTTTGCTACTCTTTTCCCCCCACCATACAGTAACATATATACTCTCAGGCATGGTCATGGAGGTCACGGAGGTCATGAGGTAGTCTTCAGGTGGAGACTGGTCTCCCACCATGGTGGGCTGGTTCATTGGCTGGGGTTGGTAATCTCCCACCATACTGTAGATGGAGGGTGATGCTGGACCTGGACCTGGAGATTCCTGCTCTTCACCACCTACTTGACTGTTACCTGGAGTCTGCAGAAAAAAAACATACAGTTACAACTTCAATGGGAATTTATGAATGGTGACCCAGGTGTTTTCAGTGGTTCAATGCTCTATAATATAAGAAATGAACATGAGTTTCTCAGTATTTTAGAATGTATACATTTTCCACTAACGGCATTTTTTAAAATGGCATCAACAATGACACAGTATCAGTGGTGTTAAATATCTATGGTATCTTACCCTGAATATAGCATACCCTGTGATTATAATTTCCACTTTGTCA
>NC_036858.1:67355289-67360176 GCF_002910315.2 Salvelinus sp. IW2-2015 | reverse complement strand
TGTTTGTTCTGTGTGTTAGCGTTTGGGCCACACAGGACTGTTGCAGGTTAGTCACGTTTGTTGTTTTGTTTATTTGTAGTGTTTGTTGGTTTGCCATTAAAATCATGAAATACCTCTACTCCGCATCTTGGTCCGATCCATGCTCCTCCTCGTCTGAGGAGGAGAACGACATTGACAGCCGTTACAGAAACACCACCAAACCAGACCAAGCGGATTGGAGAAGGACGCAAGAACAAAAAGCAATGGAGAGAAGAGGAATGGACATGGGAGCAAATACTCAACGGAGAAGGACCCTGGGCTAAGGTGGGAGAGAATCGCCGCTCTCTGGGAGGAGAAGGAGGCAGCCACAGCCCAGGAGCGCTGGTATGAGGAGGCAGCACGTAGAGAGGCTGGAAGCCCGAGAGGCTCACCCAACCTGGCGAAGCGGGTTGGTTACCTGAGCCAACTCCCCGGCTTACCGTGGAGTGAGAGGGCGTCGTACTGGTCAGACACCGTGTTATGCGGTAAAGCGCACGGTGTCCCCAGTACGCGTCGTAGCCCAGTGCGGGCTATTCCACCTTGCCGCACTGGGAGGGCTAGGTTGGCATCGAGCGGATGTCATGAAGCCGGCCCAACGTATCTGGCTCCAGTACGTCTCCTCGGGCCGGCGTACATGGCACCAGCTTACAGGTGGTGTCCCGGTTCGCCTGCATTAGCCCAGTGCGGGCTATTCACCTCGCCGCACTGGCAGGGCTACGGGGACCATTCAACCTGGGTAAGGTTGGAGAGGCTCGGTGCTCAAGAGCGAGTGTCCTCCTTCACGGTCCGGCATATCGGCGCCACCTTTCCGCCCCCAGCCCAGTACCACCAGTGCCTACACCACGCACCAGGCTTCCAGTGCATCTCCAGAGCCCTGTTCCTCCTCCCCGCACTCGCCCTGAGGTGCGTGCCTCAGCCGGTACTCCAGTTCGGCACCACGCATCAGGCCTATTGTGCGTCTCAGCCGGCAGAGTCTGCGTCTGCAGCGGTGCTGAACTGCCCGTCTGCCAGCGGTGCCTGAACTGCCGGCTGCCAACGCCGTCTGAGCCATCTGTCTGCCCAGCGCCGTCTGAGCATCCGTCTGCCCCAACGCCGTTGAGCCATCTGTCTGCCCAACGCCGTCTGAGCCATCGTCTGCCCAACGCCGTCTGAGCCATCTGTCTGCCCAACGCCGTCTGAGCCATCTGTCTGCCCAACGCCGTCTGAGCCATCTGTCTGCCAGCGCCGTCTGAGCCATCCGTCTGCCAACGCCGTCTGAGCCATCTGTCTGCCCAACGCCGTCTGAGCCATCCGTCCTGCCCAACGCCGTCTGAGCCATCCGTCTGCCCAGCGCGTCTGAGCCATCCGTCTGCCAAAGCGCCATCTGAGCCATCCGTCTGCACGAGCCATTAGAGCCGCCCGTCTGTCCCGAGCCGTTAGAGCGTCCGTCAGTCAGGAGCCGCTAGAGCCGTCCGTCAGTCAGGAGCTGCCAGAGCCGTCGTCAGTCAGGAGCTGCCAGACAGCCGCCAGCCAGTCAGGAGCTGCCAGAGACGGCCAGCCAGTCAGGAGCTGCCAGAGACGCCAGCCAGTCAGGAGCTCAGAGACTGCCAGCCATCACGGAGCGCCAGGAGACGCCAGCCATCAGGAGCTGCCAGAGACGCAGCAGTCAGAGCTGCCAAGAGCGCCAGTCATGAGCTGCCTACGGTCATGAGCTGCCTACAGTCATGAGCTCCTACAGTCATGAGTCCCTACAGTCATGAGCTGCCTACAGTCATGAGCTGCCCTCCAATCATGAGCTGCCCTCCAGTCATGAGCTGCCCTCCAGTCATGAGCTGCCCTCCAGTCATGAGCTGCCCTCCAGTCATGAGCTGCCCTCCAGTCATGAGCTGCCCTCCAGTTCAAGCTGCCCTCCAGTCATGAGCTGCCCTCCAGTCATGAGCTGCCCAGTCATGACTGCCCTACAGTCAGAGCTGCCACCCAGTCATGAGCGCCACTCAGTCCGGACTGCCACTCAGTCCGGAGCTGCCACTCAGTCCGGAGCTGCCCCTTATCCGAGCTGCTGCCCTTATCCCGGAGCTGCTGCCCCTTATCCCGGAGCTGCTGCCCCTTATCCCGGCACTGCTGCCCTATCCCGGTGCTGGCCTTATCCCGATGCTGCCCCTTCTTTAGGTGGTTGAGTTGGAGGGGTGATTGGGAGGGGATACGGAAGCGGGGAGTGACTATGTGGGTGGGGACCTCGCCCAGAGCCTGAGCCACCCACCGTGGTCAGATGCCCACCAGACCCTCCCCTAAACTTTGTGTGGTGCGCCGGAGTTCTCACCTAAGGGGGGGTTATGTCACGTTTCCTGACCTGTTTTCTCTTGTTTTGTATGTCTTTTATTGGTCAGCGTGAGTGTTGGTGGGCAGTCTATGTTTTCGATTTCTATGTTGGGTTTGTGTTCGGCCTGGTATGATTCTCAATTAGAGACAGGTGTGTATCGTTTGTCTCTGATTGAGAGTCATACTAAGGCAGCCAGGGTTTCACTGGTGTTTTGTTTGGGTGTTTGTTTCCTGTGTTAGCGTTTGGGCCACACAGGACTGTTGCAGGTTAGTCACGTTTGTTGTTTTGTTTATTTGTAGTGTTTGTTGGTTTCCATTAAAATCATGAATACCTCCTACTCCGCATCTTGGTCGATCCATGCTCCTCCTCGTCTGAGGAGGAGAACGACATTGACAGCCGTTACAGCATGGCTTTCGACCTTCGTCTCTCCCTAGCCCGTACGGGAGTTGTAGCGATGAGACAAGATAGTAACTACTAACAATTGGGATACCACGAAATTGGTGAGAAAAAGGGGAGTCAAATTCAAAATATATATACAAAAATATATATATATTTTTTAAAGGTGTTGTATCATAAAACCAATCAGTATCTGGTGTGATCACCATTTGCCTCATGCAGCGCAAAATTACTTTGCATAGAGTTGTTCCGGGACGATGTGGACCGCGCTGACTTTCAATGTAGCAACTGCTTGCTTGCGGAGGACTACAGGAGCAAAGTGCCACTCTTAGCAAGCAAGTAGCAAACCTACACCAGCTACTTGGGAATCAACACCCGCCTACCTTTTCCTTTTCTTCCACATCAGTAGCCGGACACCGCTCTGGTCTGGTGGAAGTGTCACCGTCGTGTCGGCTCTCCACAGCCGACTGGCCGGTGCTCAGCAGGGTTCCATCCCGAAGGTGTCTACCCCTTCCCTGGAGAACGGCGCTGTTCTCGACACAACCAACCAGCCATGGAGGTAGGTCACTCGCCGTGGAAGTCAAAGAAAGCGTCCTCTGGAAATGGGGGTATCCTTGGAGAGGTTGTGCCTGGACATGACACAGACCAGAAACAGCTTTGCCGCCCAGGATCCAGAGGTTCCAGCACTTTCTTCCTTGGGTTCTTCCCATTCAAGATCGGATCCGGATGTACCTGCATCTTCGTCCTCTGTTCTGTCTCCCTCTCCGGTGGCTTATACCTCGGGTTCAGGTCCTTGGAGCTCCCACCCTCATCAGACCGTGAGGCTGCCTGAGAGACCGGCACATTTAACATCGCCAGCTGTCATCATAGGGAGCTCTATGGTGAGAAACATCTTTGTTCCCAAGGCAAAAACCCAGGAGCACGAGTACAGGACATAACAAGGCTGATTCCGACTGTTCTACCACAATAGCTGACAACAGACTTTCAGCACGCATATAGGGATGGAAACTCAACAAGCACAGAACTTACACAAATTACTGATGCTTGGCTGAGAGAAATTGATGATAAAATGATTGTAGGGGCTGTCTTGTTAGACTTCAGTGCAGCTTTTGACATTATCGATCATAGTCTGCTGCTGGAAAAACGTATGTATAATGGCTTTACACCCCCTGCTATAATGTGGATAAAGAGTTACTTGTCTAACAGAACGACATGCCACTGGCTTTGGGTAAGGCCAGTGTGTCTATATATGCGGATGACTCAACACTATATGCGTCAGCTACTACAGCGACTGAAATGACTGCAACACTTAACAAAAAGCTGCAGGTAGTTTCGGAATGGGTAGCAAGGAATAAGTTAGTCCTAAATATTTCCAAAACTAAAAGCATTGTATTTGGGACAAACCATTCACTAAACCCGAAACCTCAACTACATCTCGTAATGAATAACGTGGAAATTGAGCAAGTTGAGGTGGAGTAATGCTGGACTGTAAACTGTCATGGTCAAAACATATTGAAACAACAGTTGCTATGATGGGGAGAAGTCTGTCCATAATAAGCGATGCTCTGCCTTCTTAACAACACTATCAACAAGGTAGGTCCTACAGGCCCTGGTTTTGTCGCACCTGGACTACTGTTCAGTCGTGTGGTCAGGTGCCACAAAGAGGGACTTGGGAAAATTGCAGTTGGCTCAGAAAAGGCTGGTCCTTAAAAGTACACAGAGAGCTAATATTAATGACATGCATGTCAATCTCTCATGGCTCAAAGTGAAGAGAAATTGACCTCATTACTTGTTTTTGTAAGAGGTGTTGACAAGCTGAAGGTACCGAGCTGTCTGTTTAAAATACTAGCACACAGCTCGGACACCCATGCATACCGCACAAGACATGCCACCAGAGGTCTCTTCACAGTCCCCAAGTCCAAAACAGACTGTGGGAGGCGCACAGTACTACATAGAGCCATGACTACATGTGAAAAAGAAAGTGTGAAATATTCAGAGGACTGCTGGCATTACACATCTGGCTAAAAGTCACTTTTATTGATAACTTTGACACCTTCTGGAAACAGAAGATACTCTACATGTCATGTTGTGTCATTGATTATCATGTCTTGTCCCTGTGCTTCCCTCTGCTGGTCTTATTAGGTTCTTTCTCTTTCTCTCTCTCTCTCCTCCTC
>NC_036858.1:67332640-67351400 GCF_002910315.2 Salvelinus sp. IW2-2015 | reverse complement strand
TTATAGCCCGTCCAGACTAGTCAACCTAACAACTACCTCAGACGTTATAGGCCCGTCCATGACTAGTCAGCCTAACACATTACCTCAGACGTTATAGCCCTCCATGACTAGTCAGCCTAACACATTACCTCAGACGTGTATAGGCCCGTACATGACTAGTCAGCCTAACACATTACCTCAGACGTTATTGGCCCCTCCATGACAAGTCAGACCTAACACATTACCTCAGACGTTATAGGCCCCCTCATGACTAGTCAAGCCTAACACATAACCCATACAATATAGGCCCCTCCATTACTGTTCAAGCCTAACACATTACCACAGGCAGTATAGGCCCATACATGACCTATGGGTAGTCAAGCACAAACACAATTACCACAGTATACAGTAGAACCATATTGTATTACTTATGACAAGTACAGTGATGGTCAGTTGTGCAGGAAGTAGAGGCCTCATTAAAGCTGATGCACACTCTCCTCTCAGTGTGTGAGTCCCTGATCGTCCCCCTTACACCAACTGGACTTAGTAGAGAACCCCACCCCAAAACTACAGAGAGGGACAGTAGAGTCCCCCTAAAACTACACTGGAGAGATAACAGTAAGAAGCCCCCCTAAAACTACACTGGGAGAATGAACAGTAGAAGCCCCCAAAACTACAGGAGAGTAGAGCTTAAACTACACTGAGATGAACCAGTAAGAAGCCCCCCTAAAACTACCACTGGAGATGCACAGTAGAAGCCCCCCTAAAACTACTACACTGGAGATGACAGTAGAAGCCCCCTAAAACTACTACACTGGAGGATGAACAGTTAGAAAGCCCCCTAAAACTACACTGGAGATGGACAGTAGAAAGCCCCCCTAAAACTACACTGGAGATGCACAGTAGAAGCCCCCCTAAAACTACACTGGAGATGCAACAGTAGAAGCCCCCTAAAACTAACTGGAGATGAACAGTAGAAGCCCCCCTAAAACTACACTGGGAGATGAACAGTAGAAGCCCCCCTAAAACTACACTGGAGATGCAACAGTAGAAGCCCCCTAAAAACTACACTGGAGATGAACAGTAGAAGCCCCCCTAAAACTACCACTGGAGATGAACAGTAGAAGCCCCCTAAACTACTACACTGGAGATGCACAGTAGAAGCCCCCTAAAACTACACTGGAGATGACAGTAGAAGCCCCCCTAAAACTACACTGGAGATGAACAGTAGAAGCCCCCTAAAACTACACTGGAGATGAACAGTAGAAGCCCCCCTAAAACACACTGGAATGAACAGTAGAAGCCCCCCTAAAACTACTACACTGGAGATGCACAGTAGAAGCCCCCCTAAAACTACACTGGAGATAGGACAGTAGAAGCCCCCCTAAACTAAACTACACTGGAGATGACAGTAGAAGCCCCCCTAAAACTAACTACACTGGAGATGCACAGTAGAGACCGCCCCCCCACCACTAAAACTAAACTGGAAGGAACGTAGAGACACCCCAAAACTACACTGGAGATGGCCAGTAGAGAAGACCCCCTAAAACTACAGAGACAGACAGTAGCCCCCCAAAAAACACAATGAAAATGGATAGTAGAGACACCCCTCCCTAAAACTACAGAGATGGACAGTAGCCGCCCTCAAAAAACCTACAATGGAGATGGATAGTAGCGACCCCTATCCTAAAACTACAGAGATGGACAGTAGAGACCTCCCCTAAAACTACACTGGAGATGGACATTAGAGACCCCCCCCCTCCAAAAAAACAACCAGTAGAAATGGACAGTAAGAGACAACCCTAAAACTACACTGGAGTGGACAGTAGAGAACCCCATCAAACTACAGAGAGTGGACAGCAGAGAACCTAACCTAAAACTACACTGGAATGCATAGAGACCCCCCCCTAAAAACAACAGTAGAATGGACAGTAGAGACAACCCTAAAAACTACACTGGAGGGACAGTAGAGAACCCCCATCAAACTACAAGAGTGGACAGCAGAGAACCTAACCTAAAACTACAAAGAAATGAGAAGGCAGAACCCCCCACAAAACTACACTTGAAGATGGACAGTAAGAGACGCCACAATAAAACTACAGAGACGCGACAGCACCCCCCCCTAAACAACAATAGGATGGATAGTAGAGACCCCCCTCACCATAACTACAGAGATGGACAGTAGCCGCCCTCCAAAAAACCTACAATGGAGATGGATAGTAGCGACCCCCTATCCCTAAAACTACAGAGATCGACATAGAGACCTCCCCTAAAACTACACTGGAGATGGACATTAGAGGACCCCCCCCTCCTCAAAAAAACAACAGTAGAAATGGACAGTAGAGACAACCCTAAAACTACACTGGAGGTGGACAGTAGAGAACCCCCATCAAACTACAGAGTGGACAGCAGAGACCTAACCTAAAACTACAAAGGAAATGGAAGGCAGAACCCCCCCTAAAACTACACTTGAGATGGACAGTAGAGACGCCACAATAAAATACAGAGACGGACTAGCGACCCCCCGTTAAAACCAACCAAATAGAGATGGACAGTAGAGACCCCCCTAAAACCAAATAGATGGACAGTACAGACCCACTCCCTAAAACTACACTAGAGATGTACAAAAGAGACCCCACCTACACAACAGAGATGGACAGTAGAGGCTCCCCATATAACTACATTGGAAATGGACAGTAGAGACCTCCCCCAAAAAACTACATTGGAAATGGACAGTAGAAAACCACCATAAAACTACAGAGTGGACAGTAGAGACCTCCACTAAAACTACACTGGCGATCGATAGTAGAGACCACCCCTAAAAATAGACTGGAGATGGATAGTAGAGACTCCCCATGAAACTAAACTGGAGATGTACAGTAGAGACACCCCCTAAAACGACACTGGAGATGGCCAGTAGAGACGCCCTCCTGAAACTACAAAGATGGACAGTAGCGAACCTCCCTAAAACTACAATGGAGAAGGATAGTAGAGACACCCTTCACCATAAATACAGAGACGGACAGTAGACAACCCCTAAAACTACACTGGAGATGGACAGAAGAGACACCCCCACAACTACACTAGAGTTGGACAGTAGAGACCCCCCCCAAAACAAAATTATGGACAGTACAGACCACCCCTAAACTTCTGAGGTGTACAGCAGAGACACCCCTTAAAACTACACTGGAGATGGACAGTAGAGACCCCTCCCCCCTCCTAAAACTACAGAGATGGACAGAAGAGACCCCCAATAAAACTACAGAGATCAACAGCAGAGATGGACAGTAGAGATCCTCCCCCTCCTAAAACTACAGAGATGGACAGAAGAGACCCCCAATAAAACTACAGAGATCAACAGCAGAGATGGACAGTAGAGACACCCCCCCTAAAACTACACTGGAAATGGACAGTAGAGACACCCCATAAAACTACACTGGAGATGGATAATAGAGACCATATCCTAAAAATAGACTGAAGATGGATAGTAGAGTAACCTCCCAAAATACGGAGTTGGTAAGTAGAGGTCTCCCATGAAACTACAGAGATAGACAGTAGAGACCCCCCTAAAACTACAGAGATGTACAGTAGATACACCCCTAAAACTACACTGGAAATGGACAGTGGAGAACCCCCTAAAACTACACTAGAGGTGGAATGTAGAGAAACACCATAAAACTACAGTGGACAGCAGAGACCTCTCCAAAAAAACTACACTGGGATTGCAAAGTAGAGACTCCCCCTGAAACTACAGAGTAGACAACAGAGACCCCCCCCCCCTAAACTACACTAGACATGGATAGCAGAGACCACACCCTAAAAATAGATTGGAGATGGATAGTAGAGACCACATCCTAAAAATAGATTGAGATGGACAGTAGAGACCCTCCCCTAAAACTACAGAGATGTACAGTAGAGACACCCCTTAAAACTACACTGGAAATGGACAGTGGAGAACCCCCTAAAACTACACTAGAGGTGGAATGTAGAGAAACCCCATAAAACTACAGTGGACAGCAGAGACCTCCCCCCCCAAAATACACGGGAAATGCAAAGTAGAGACTCCCCCTGAAACTACAGAGTGGACAACAGAGACCTCCCTAAACTACACTAGAGATGGATAGTAGAGACCACATCCTAAAAATATATTGAGATGGATAGTAGAGACCCCACCTTAAACTACAGAGATGGACAGTAACGACCCCCCCTAAAACTACACTGGAGATGGACATTAGAGACCCCCCCAACATAAAAAACAACAGTGGATATGGACAGTAGAGACAACCCTAAACTACACTGGTGGTGGACTCTCGAGACTCCACCCCCTCTACAGTAGAGATGGACAGTAGAGACTCCCCTTAAGACTCCCCTCCACCAAAATACTACACAGGAAATGGACAGCAGAGACCCCCCTAAAACTACACTGTAGGTGGACAGAAGAGACAACACCCAAAACTACACTAGAGATGGACAGTAGAGACCCCACCTAAAACTACACTGTAGGTGGACAGAAGAGACAACACCCAAAACTACAATGGATACGGATAGTAGAGACCCCCCCTCCCTAAAAAGAATAGGACTAAATCAAACTTTATTTAAAGTGCATTTAACGTTTGATTTAGTCCTATGCTGTAACTTTGTTTTTTGGTTGAGATGGAGACGTGAATCCAACTGTAACGGTCGTCGTAATCCTCTTCCTCGGACGAGGAGGAGAGGCGAGAAGGATCAGACCAATATGCGGAGTGGTTTGTGTCCATGATTATTTATTAACAAAATAAACGGAACACTAACGAAACAAAATGACAAAAGAGAAACGAACCGACAAACAGTCCCGTGTGGCACGAATACAGACACGAGATACAACCACCCACAAACACACACGTGAACCCCGGCTGCCTAAGTATGATTCTCAATCAGGGACAACGATTTACAGCTGCCTCTGATTGAGAATCATACCCGGCCGAACACAAACAACCCGAAATAGAAAAATAACACATGGACAACCCACCCCAACTCACGCACTGACCAACTAAATAAATACAAGAAAAAGGAAAAACAGGTCAGGAACGTGACACCAACATATCAATTATTAAATTGTAAACAAACTGGAATTAAAACCAAACTAAGTAAGTGGCTCAGATGAAACTATCCAAACACTATTAACATATCCTTCAACTGTTGATATATGGTTGTGTTGTCAACAAAACACAATTCAATATGACTTTCGTAATACAGCAAATAGCCTAAAGTACCTTTTTCAGGACCCTGTCTTTCAAAGATAATAACATTAAAAAGAAAATAACTTCACAGATCTTCTTTGTAAAGGGTTTAAACACTGTTTCCCATGCTTGTTCAATGAACCATGAACAATTAATGAACATGCACCTGTGGAACGGTCGTTAAGACACAAACAGCTTACAGACGGTAGGCAATTAAGGTCCCATTTATGAAAACTTAGGACACTAATCAGGTTTTTCTACTGATTCTGAAAAACACCAAAAGAAAGATGCCCAGGGTCCCTGCTCATCTGCGTGTCTTAGGCATGCAACAAGGAGGCATGAGGACTGCAGATGTGGCCAGGGCAATATATTGCAATGTCCGTACTGTGAGACGCCTAAGACAGCACTACAGGGAGACAGGACGGACAGCTGATCGTCCTCGCAGTGGCAGACCACGTGTAACAACACCTGCACGGGATCGGTACATCCGAACATCACACCTGCGGGACAGGTAGAGGAAGGCAAAAACAACTGCCCGAGTTACACCAGGAACGCACAATCCCTCCATCAGTGCTCAGACTGCCCGCAATAGGCTGAGAGAGGCTGGACTGAGGACTTGTAGGCCTGTTGTAAGAAAGGTCCTCACCAGACATCACCGGCAACAACGTCACCTATGGGCACAAACCCACCATTGCTGGACAAGACAGGACTGGCAAAAAGTGCTCTTCACTGACGAGTCACGGTTTTGTCTCACCAGGGATGATGGTCGGGTTTCGCATTTATTGTTGAAGAAATGAGCATTACCATGAGGCATGTACTCTGGAGCAGGATTGATTTGCAGGTGGAGGGTCCGTCATGGTCTGGTGCGGTGTCTCACAGCATCATCGGACTGAGCTTGTTGTCATTGCAGGCAATCTCAACGCTGTGTGTTACAGGGAAGACATCCTCCTCCTTCATGTGGTACCCTTCCTGCAGGYTCATCCTGACTTGACCCTCCAGCATGACAATGCCAACAGCCATACTGCTCATTCTGTGCGTGATTTCCTGTAAGACAGGAATGTCAGTGTTCTGCCATGGTCAGCGAAGAGCCCGGAACTCAATCCCATTGAGCACATCTGGGACCTGTTGGATCGGAGGGTGAGGGCTAGGGCCATTCCCCCCAGAAATGTCAGGGAACTTGCAGGTGCCTTGGTGGATGAGTGGGGCAACATCTCACAGCAAGAACTGGCAAATCTGGTGCAGTCCATGAGGAGGAGATGCACAGCAGTACTTAATGCAGCTGGATGGCCACACCAGATACTGATTGTTACTATGATTTGTACCCCCCTTTGTTCAGGGACAGATTATTAAATTTATGTTAGTCACATGTCTGTGGAACTTGTTCAGTTTATTTCTCAGTTGTTGAATCTTGTTATGGTCACAAATATTTACACATGTTAATTTGCTGAAAATAAATGCAGTTGACAGTGAGAGGACGTTTCTTTTTTGGGGATTTTATATAGAGTTCGGAAGTTTACATACACTTAGGTTGGAGTCATTAAAACTTGTTTTTCAACCACTCCACAAATTTCATGCTAACAAACTATAGTTTTGGCAAGTCGGTTAGGACATCTACTTTGTGCGTGACACAAGTCATTTTTCCAACAATTTTTTACAGACAGATTATTTCACTTATAATTCACTGTATCACAATTCCAGTGGGTCAGACGTTTACATGCACTGAGTTGATTGTGCCTTTAAACAGCTTTGAAAATTCCAGAAAATTATGTCATGGCTTTAGAAACTTCTGTTAGACTAATTGACATCATTTGAGTCAATTGGAGGTGTACCTGTGGATGTATTTCAAGGCCCACCTTCAAACTCAGCGCCTCTTTGCTTGACATCATGGAAAATCAAAAGATATAAGCTAAGACCTCAGAAAAAAATTGTAGCCCTCCACAAGTCTGGTTCATCCTTGGGAGCAATTTCCAAACGCCTGAAGGTACCACGTTCATCTGTACAAACAATAGCACACAAGTATAAACACCATGGGACCACGCAGCCATCATACTGCTCAGGAAGGAGACGCGTTGTCTCCTAGAGGTGAACGTACTTTTGTGCAAAAAGTGTAAATCAATCCCAGAACAACAGCAAAGGACCTTGTGAAGATGCTGGAGGAAACAGGTACAAAAGTATCTATATCCACAATAAAATGAGTCCTATATCGACATAACCTGAAAGGCCACCAGCAAGATAGAAGCCACTGCTCCAAAACCGCCATAAAAAAGCCAGACTACGGTTTGCAACTGCACATGGGGACAAAGATTGTTCTTTTTGGAGAAATATCCTCTGGTCTGATGTAACAAAAATAGAACTGTTTGGCCATAATGACCGTTGTTATGTTTGGAGAAAAAAGGGAGAGGCTTGCAAGCCGAGGAACACCATCCCAACCGTGAACCACGGGTGTTTCAGCATCATGTTGTGGGGGTGCTTTGCTACAGGAGGGACTGGTGCAATTCACAAAATAGATGGCATCATGAAGAAAGAAAATTATGTGGATATATTGAAGCAAGATCACGAGACATCAGTCAGGAAGTTAAAGCTTGGTTGCAAATGGGTCTTCCAAATGGACAATGACCCCAAGCATACTTCCAAAGTTGTGGCAAAATGGCTTAAGGACAACAAAGTCAAGGTATTGGAGTGGCCATCACAAATCCCTGACCTCAATCCCATAGAAAATTTGTGGGCAGAACTGAAAAAGCGTGTGCGAGCAAGTAGGCCTAAAAACCTGACTCAGTTACACCAGCTCTGTCAGGAGGAATGTGCCAAAATTCACCCAACTTATTGTGGGAAGCTTAATTAAGGATGGCTACCCGAAACGTTTGACCCAAGTTAAACAATTTAAACGCAAATAAACGTTACCAAATACTAATTGAGTGTTTGTAATCTTCTGAACCACTGGGAATGTAATGAAATAAATTAAAGCTGAAATAAATCATTCTCTCTACAATTATTCTGACATTTCACATTCTTAAAATAAAGTGGTGATCCTAACTGACTTAAGACAGGAAATTATTACTAGGATTAAAATGTCAGGAATTGTAAAAAACTGAGTTTAAATGTATTTGGCCAAGGTGTATGTAAACTTCCGACTTCAACTGTATATATCCTATATATATTGTATATATGAAGATAATTCTAGTTAATTACAGTTATGTTTTGTCAGGCTCATAGTTAGAGAGTAAATACTGGCTCACTTCGCAGCGTAATATTTCTCATTCAAGTGTGTGTATATCCCTGCGAGTGTGTGTGTCCCGGTGAGTGTGTGTAACAGAATGTGAGAAATGGGGGTTCATGAGTATTTCCTCTTCCTTCTGGCGTAACTAGCACAAGATGAACCTCCTCTCACCAACACCCACCTCTTTTTCAGATTCATTTCACATTCAGCAGCTCTTGGACACTTGGATAGACAGCTAATGAGACCCCTTGGACCTGGGTCTCAGTCTGCTGTAAATATATTGAGGACTGTGCTGAAGTGGAGTGCTCCATAACTCTACAATGTATTTGGAAAAGTACATGTATATTATATAGTGTTACTATGATGTTCTTGGCACTAGACCAGTATAATGATGTTAAATTAGGAATTTAGATTTTAGATATAAAGTGCATTCGGAAAGTATTCAGACCTATTCCCTTTTTCCACATTTTGTTAAGTTACAGCCTTATTCTAAGATGGTTGAAATATGTTTTTTCATCATCAATCTACACACAATACCCCATCATGACAAAGAAAAAACACGTTTTTGAAAATGTTTGCAAATTTATTACAAATAAAAACAGAAATACCATATTTACATAATTATTCAGACCCTTTGCCTTGAGACTCGAAATTGAGCTCAGGTGCTTGTTTCCATTGATCATCCTTGAGATGGTTCTACAACTTGATTGGAGTCCACCTGTGGTAAATTCATTTGATTGGACATGATTTGGAAAGGCACACACCTGTCTTTATAAGGTCCCACAGTTGACAGCGCATGTCCAAGCAAAAACCAAGCCATGAGTTTGAAGGAATTGTCCATAGAGCTCCGAGACAGGATTGTGTCAAGACACAGACCTGGGGAAGGGTACCAAAACATTTCTGCAGCATTGAAGGTCCCCAAGAACACAGTGGCCTCCATCATTCTTAAATGGAAGAAGTTTGGAACCACCAAGACTCTTCTTAGAGTTGGGCCAAACTGAGCAATTGGGGGAGAAGGCCCTTGGTCAGGGAGGTGACCAAGAACCCAATGGTCACTCTGACAGAGCTCCAGAGATCCTCTGTAGAGATGGGAGAACCTTCCAGAATGACAACCATCTCTGCAGCACTCCACCAGTCAGACCGTTATGGTAGTGTCCAGGAGGAAGCCACTCCTCAGTAAAAGGCACATGACAGCCCGCTTGGAGTTTTCCAAAAGGCACCTAATGGACTCTCAGACCATGAGAAACAAGATTCTCTGGTCTGATAAAAAACCGAGCTAGAACTCTTCGGTTTGAATGTCAAGCGTCACATCTGGGGGAAACCTGGCACCATCCCTATGTTGAAGCAGGGTGGTGGCAGCATCATGCTGTGGGGATGATTTCCAGTGGCAGGGACTGGGAGACTAGTCATGATTGAGGGAAAGATGAACGGAGTAAAGTATCGAGAAATCCATGATGAAAACCTGCTCCAGAGCGCCCAGGACCTCAGAATGGGGCGAATGTTCACCTTCCAACATGACAACAATATTAAAGCACAAGGCTAAGACAACGCAGGAGTGGCTTTGGGATAAGTCTCTGAATGTCCTTCAGTTGCCAGAACCTGGACTTGAACCTATTCGAACCCAAGAAGACTCAAGGGTGTAATCGCTGCCAAAGTTGCTCTACAAAGTACTGAGTAAAGGGTCTGAATACTTATGTAAATGTGATATTTAAGTTTTTTATTTTGTATACATTTGCAAACATTTCTAAAAACCTTGTTTTTGCTTTGTCATTATTGGGGTATTGTGTGTAGATTGATGAGGAAAAAAATAACATTTAGTACATTTTAGAATAAGGCTGTATCGCAACAAAATGTGGAGAAAGTCAAGCATCCTGATGGTATGAGGGTAGAATGTCTTCGCCAGTCTTCCAGTAGTTGGATGACAAATGAAGTGTTATTTCCCAGTTTACTGCTTCAAAGGGAAAACATTTCAGAAACACTGTCTAGTTGTTTCTTTCTCATTCTTCTGTCCAGATGGCTTGAGATAGAAAATATCTGTGAGAAGAAAAAAGAAGGCACTGGTAATATCCTGAGAGAAAAGAGCCACTGGTGATATCCTGAGAGAAGAGAGAGAAGAGACACTGGTGATATCCTGAGAGAAAAGAGACACTGGTGATATCCTGAGAGAAGAGAGAGAAGAGACACTGGTGAATCCTGAGAGGAAAGAGACACTGGTGATATCCTGAGAGAAAAGAGCCACTGGTGATATCCTGAGAGAAGAGAAGAAGAGACACTGGTGATATCCTGAGAGAAGAGAGACACTGGTGATATCCTGAGAGAAGAGAGAGAAGGACACTGGTGATATCCTGAGAGAAAAAAAGACACTGGTGATATCCTGAGAGAAAAGAGAGAAGAGACACTGGTGATATCCTGAGAGAAAAGAAGAGAGAGACACTGGTGATATCCTGAGAGAAAAGAGACACTGGTGATATCCTGAGAGAGAAAGAGAACACTGGTGATATCCTGAGAGAAGAAGAGACACTGGTGATATCCTGAGAGAAAAGAGACACTGGTGATATCCTGAGAGAAAAGAGGACACTGGTGATATCCTGAAAGAAAAGAGAGAAGAGACACTGGTGATATCCTGAGAGGAAAGAGACACTGGTGATATCCTGAGAGAAGAGAGAGAAGAGACACTGGTATTCCTGAGAGAAAAGAGACACTGGTGATATCCTGAGAGAAAAGATAGAAGAAACACTGGGGATATCCTGAGAGAAAAGAGACACTGGTGATATCCTGAGAGAAAAGAAACACTGGTGATATCCTGAGAGAAAAGAGAGAAGAGACACTGGTGATATCCTGAGAGAAAAGAGACACTGGTGATATCCTGAGAGAAAGAGAGAAGAGACACTGGTGATATCCTGAGAGAAAAGAGACACTGGTGATATCCTGAGAGAAAAGAGAAGAGACACTGGTGATATCCTGAGAGAAAAGATAGAAGAGACACTGGTGATATCCTGAGAGAAAGAGAACACTGGTGATATCCTGAGAGAAAAGAGAGAAAGAGACACTGGTGATATCCTGAGAGAAAAGAGATACTGGTGATATCTGAGAGAAAGAGGACACTGGTGATATCCGAGAGAAAAGATAGAAGAAACACTGGTGATATCCTGAGAGAAAAGAGACACTGGTGATACCTGAGAGAAAAGAAGATACTGGTGATATCCTGAGAGAAAAGAGACACTGGTGATATCCTGAGAGAAAAGATCGAAGGCAAAACACTGGTGATATCCTGAGAGAAAAGAGACACTAGTGATATCCTGAGAGAAAAGAGAGAAGACACTGGGGATATCCTGAACTCAAAGAAAAAACAAACAAAAGTCATGAGAGAGATATTTTTTAGCAATTTAAACTAATCTGATTCGCGGTTGACTCTGCCAGTACCAATTGAGCTGCAGCAAGCGTTGCAACTTATCCCTCCTCAGGGACAGTAAAGGGAGTGCATTGTTTGCACGTTTGTGTGTGTCGGTGTGCTTGTGTGTGTCGTCTGTGTTGACTTCCTTCAAGAGGTGGAGTGGGACTGACTGAACAGTGTCCAGGGCAGGTCGTCTAGCATTCTTCAAGACCCAGGATCTCTTCATTGTCGGTTTTGCTTTTCCTGGAGAGCATATTTACTATAAAATGGTGGTAGACAGAGGGATTTTAGGTTCAGTCGTTGACCAGTCCTCTCAATTAAATTCAATTAAATTCAAAAGGTTTTATTGGCATGGGAAAGATATGCATACATTGTCAAATCAAGTGAAATATATAATAAACAAAAGTGAAATAAACCAAAAATTAACAGTAATCATTACACTCACAAAAGTTCCAAAGGAAAATAGACATTTCAAATGTCATATGTCTATATACAGTGTTATGACGATGTGCAAATAGTTCAAGTACAAAATGGAAAATAAATAAACATAAATATGGGTTGTATTTACAATGGTGTTTGTTCTTCACTGGTAGCCCTTTTGTTGTGGCAACAGGTCATTTCATCCAATAGATATGGGAGTTTATCAAAACTGGATTGGTTTTCAAATTCTTTGTGGTTCTGTGTAATCTGAGGGAAGTATGTGTCTTTAATATGGTCATACATTTGGCAGAAGGTTAGGAAGTGTAGCTAAGAGCGCTGCAACAAAGTTATCAGCACCGCTTTACTTTCTTTGGAAACTGTAGAGTTACTGGCCTGTGGCTATTGTAAACAAACAAGGAAAAATACAAAAAACAGAACTTGAGCATGCATAACTATTCACCCCCCCAAAGTCAATACTTTGTAGAGCCACCTTTTGCATCAATTACAGCTGCAAGTCTCTTGAGGTATGTCTCTATAAGCTTAGGATTTTTGCCCATTCTTCAAGGGAAAACTGCTCCAGCTCCTTCAAGTTGGATGTGTTCCGCTGGTGTACAGCAATCTTTAAGTCATACCACAGATTCTCAATTGGATTGAGGTCTGGGCTTTGACTAGGCCATTCCAAGACTGTCACGCCCTGACCATATTTTGCATTGTTTGTTTCTATGTTTTGTTTGGTCAGGGTGTGATATGAGTGGGCATTCTATGTTGTATGTCTAGTTTGTCTATTTCTATGTGTTTGGCCTGATATGGTTCTCAATCAGAGGCAGGTGTCAGTTTTCTCTGATTGGGAGCCATATTTAGGTAGCCTGTTTTGTATTGTGGGTGTGGGTGATTGTTCCTGTTCCTAAGTTTATGTTCACGTTACGGGACTGTTTCGTCTTCATTCATTTTGTCGGTTTATTGTTTTTGTTCGTTGTTAAAGTATTCTATTAAAATGGATAATCATCACGCTGCATTTTGGTCCTCCTCTCTTTCGCCCGACAAAGAATGTTACAAAGACATTTAAATGTTTCCCCTTATACCATTTGAGTGTTGCTTTAGCAGCATGCTTAGAGTCATTGTCCTGAAGGAACACATCTCTGGAAGACTGAAACAGGTTTCCCAAAATAATTTCCCTGTATCGCCATCGCCATCAATCATTCCTTCAATTCTGACCAGTATCCCAGTCCCTGCCGATGAAAAACATCCCCACAGCATGATTCTGCCACCATCATGATTCACTGTGGGGATGGCGTTCTCGGGGTGATGAGAGGTGTTGGGTTTGCACCAGACTTAGTGTTTTCCTTGATGGCCAATAAGCCAAATTTTTGTCTCATCTGACCAGAGTACCTTGGGAAAATAGTGCACTATTTTTGACCAGGGCCCAGAGGGATCTGGTCAGATGTAGTGCTCTATGTAGGGATTGGGGAATAGATCATCAATAGATCATCAGCCACAGGCCAGTAACTCTACAGTTTCCAAAGAAAGTAAAGCGGTGCTGATAACTTTGTTGCAGCGCTCTGAGGAGGTCGTACTGCATCTGTAGAGAGCATGATGATGCTTACTACTGTTAGGAGAGTAACTACAGTGTCGTAAACATCCTCTTCAGTAAAAAAAATTCAAATACGCTAGCTGACTTCTTGTTCATCCAACCATTGACACAAGTACTGAGACACTGTAGACAACTGCATCAAACATTGACAGAGAGTAAGAGAGAGAGACACATAGACATAGAGAGAGATACAGAGACATATAGAGAGAGACAGAGAGAGAAAAAGAGGGAGACAGAGACATAGTGAGAGCGAAAGGAGAGACAGAGAGAGAGACAGACATAGAGAGAGAGATACAGAGACATAGAGAGAGAGATACAGAGACATAGAGAGAGATAGAGAGGCATAGAGAGAGAGACAGAGAGAAAAAAAGAGGGAGAGAGAGAGACATAGAGAGAGATAGACATAGTGAGAGAGAGACTCAGTTTTGATTAGGCGAATAATTGAGAGAGAGACACAGAGGACAGAGAGAGAGATTTTTTATTGACATGTTAGAGAGAAAAATTGTAGTGTGTAAAGACGAGAGAGACACGAAGATACAGACAGAGAGAGAAAGGAGACGATAGAAAGAACAGAGAAGAGAAGAGTATGAGAGAGAGGAGTGAGAGAGAGAGAGAGGAGGGAGAGAAGAGAGTAGAAGAAGAGAGAGAAGACGAGAGAGAGAGAGAAGAGAGAGAGAGAGGAGGATGAGAAGAGAGAGAGAGGAGGATAGAGAGAAGGAGACATTAACGAGGGAGAGGGAGACATTTTAGAGGGAGAGAGACATAGAGGGAGAGAGACACAGAGACATAGAGAAAGACAGAGAGAGGCAGAGGGAGAGAGACACAGAGACATAGAGAGAGAAACAGAGACACAGAGACAGAGACAGAGACATAGAGACACGGATACATAGAGAAAGAGACATAGAGAGAGACATAGAGACATAGAGAGAGACAGAGACATATGTAGAGAGATAGTTAACACTAGATAACACTCCTTCCGTGRCCTCACACTGCTCTTAAACGGTAGTAAAACCAAATGCATGCTTTTCAACCGTTCTCTGCCCGCACCCGCCCGCCCAACTAGCATCACTACTCTGGACGGTTCTGACTTAGAATACGTGGACAACTACAAATACCTAGGTGTCTGGCTAGACTGTAAACTCTCCATCCAGGCTCATATTAATCATCTCCAATCCAAAAATCAATCTAGAATCGGCTTCCTATTTCGCAACAAAGCCTCCTTCACTCACGCCGACAAACATACCCTCGTAAAACTGACTATCCTACCGATCCTTGTCTTCGGCGATGTCATTTACAAAATAGCTTCCAATACTCTACTCAGCAAACTGGATGCAGTTTATCACAGTGCCATCCGTTTTGTCACCAAAACCCCATATACTACCCACCACTGTGACCTGTATGCTCTAGTCGGCTGGCCCTCGCTACATATTCGTYGCCAGACCAACTGGCTACAGGTCATCTATAAGTCTTTGCTAGGTAAAGCTCCGCCTTATCTCAGCTCACTGGTCACGATAACAACACCCACCCGTAGCACGCGCTCCAGCAGGTATATCTCATTGGTCGTCCCCAAAGCCAACACCTCTTTTGGCCGCCTTTCCTTCCAGTTCTCTGCTGCCTGTGACTGGAACGAATTGCAAAAATTGCTGAAGCTGGAGACTTATATTTCCCTCACTAACTTTAAGCATCAGCTATCTGAGCAGCTAACCGATCGCTGCAGCTGTACATAGCCCATCTGTAAATAGCCCACCCAATATACCTACCTCATCCCCATGTTGTTTTTATTTACTTTTCTCTACTTTTGCACACCAATATTTCTACTTGCACATCATCTGCTCATCTATCACTCCAGTGTTAATTTGATAAACTATAATTACTTCGCTACTATGGCCTATTTATTGCCTTACCTCCTCACGCCATTTGCACACACTGTATATAAACTTTCTTTTTTTCTATTGTGTTATTGATTGTACGCTTGTTTATTCCATGTGTAACTCTGTGTTGTTGTTTGTGTCGCACTGCTTTGCTTTATCTTGGCCAGGTCGCAGTTGTAAATGTGAACTNTCCATGTGTAACTCTGTGTTGTTGTTTGTGTCGCACTGCTTTGCTTTATCTTGGCCAGGTCGCAGTTGTAAATGTGAACTTATTCTCAACTAGCTTACCTGGTTAAGTAAAGGTGAAAAAAAATAAAAAATATATGATTATTCTGTTAGACGGAGGATACTGAAAAGAGAGGGATGAAGATGTCTGTTGTTTTATTCATGCAGCACATCTGGACTGCTCCTCTTGGCAGAACTTGTAAGTCATCCAGCAGAGAGTTGCAGGTGCTTTATGAAAGAGACACATCAAACTCAGACAGACGTGCCAAGCATCACACACACAGATGGCTCAGTCAGACAGGTAGAAAGGAGATGTTGTCTTTGGGCTTCAGGAAGAGTGTTTAGGGGAGTAGCAATGTACAGCATGATTCAACGGAATTCAGAAGTTTCTCTTTACATGTAGTGCATTTTGTCAGAACAGTTAGAAAGGTGATATATAACAGAAATGCAACAGAGGTTTCAGTGAGGAGGAGGAGGAGTAGGGGGGTGAGGGAGCAGAACATAGCAGAGCATTGGTGACGGGAGGCCGAATGTGGTGATGGCTGCGATGTGGAACAAGGCCCAGGGCACATCCCTGTCTCCCTGTCTCTCTTCATGGCTCTCACTATACCCACAGGGTACAAAGCAGCCCTGCGATGCTGCTATGGCTAGAATTTCCTTATTTCTCTCCCAACCAGTCCCAGGTATGAGGGTGTGACATGGCTATTACTGCAACCCAGCTAGAGGGGGGGAGGATGGATAAGAGAGAGTATCTCCCTGATTTGGCAGGCTTGGTGGCATTGTTAAAGTACAAGGCCTGTGTTTGGAGACGGGAGGTAAGAGCTAGCTACGATCAACAGGAAATGTTTGGAGATGGGACGTCACAGAGAGGTACGAGATAGCTACAATCAACAGGAAGTGTTTGGAGACGTCACAGGGAGCATGATAAGAGCTAGCTACGATCGACAGGAAGTATTGAGACGACAAGAAAAGCATGTAAGGTTATTCTTCCTGTATTTGGGGTTACCTTTGAACTAGGCTGTGATGTCAGCTCATGCTGTGCATTTATGTTGTTTTCCATCATCTCTCGGGGTAGCATTAAAGGATCAGATTCGTAGAGCGTGTGTATATTTTGAAAAAAGCTCAACTAGCTTGAAATCATAATGTCTGCATTTGGATATGTCTGTGGAGACCAGAAGATCTCCCACTGATGTTTTAAAATGTCTGGGTAACCTTTAATTTGTTATCCTTTTTTCATTGACTCTTCCTCTCCTGTAGGTTGTGTTCATTGACTCTTCCTCTCCTGGGAGGGTGTGTTCATTGACTCTTCCTCTCCTGGCCGGAGGTGTTTCCATTGACTCTTCCTCTCCTGGGAGGTGTGTTTCCATTGACTCTTTCTCCCTGGGAGGGTGTATTCCATTGACTCTTTCTCCTGGTTGGGAGGTGTTCATTGACTCTTTCTCTCCTGGTAGGGTTGTGTTCATTGACTCGTCCTCTCCTGGGAGGGTTTTCCATGACTCTTCCTCTCCTGGTAGGGGTGTTCATTGACTCTTCCTCTCCTGGTAGGTGTGTTCATTGACTCTTCCTCTCCTGGAAGGTGTGTTCATTGACTCTTTCTTCCTGGTAGGGTTGTTCCATTGACTCTTCTCTTCCTGGTGGTTGTGTTCATTGACTCTTTCTCTCCTGGGAGGGTGTGTTCATTGACTCTTCTCTCTGTAGGTGTGTTCATTGACTCTTCCTCTCCTGGTAGGTGTGTTTCATTGACTCTTTCTCTCCTGGTAGGGTGGTTTCATTGACTCTTTCTCTCCTGGTAGGGTGTGTTCATTGACTCTTCTCTCCTGGAGGGTGTTCCATTGCTCTTCCTCTCCTGGAGGGTGTGTTCATTGACTCTTCCTCTCCTGTGGTGTTCCATTGACTTTGCTCTCCTGGTAGGTGTTTCCTTGACTCTTCCTCTCCTGGTAGGTGTTTCATTGACTTTCCTCTCCTGTAGGGTGTTTCCATTGACTCTTTCCTCTCCTGGTAGGGTGTGTTCATTGACTCTTCCTCTCCTGGGAGGGTGTTCCATTTCTCTTCCTCTCCTGTAGGTTGTGTTCATTGACTCTTTCTCTCCTGGGAGGGTGTGTTCATTGACTCTTCCTCTCCTGGGAGGTGTGTTCATTGACTCTTTTCTCCTGGAGGTGTGTTCATTGACTCTTTCTCTCCTGGTAGGTGTGTTCATTGACTCTTCCTCTCCTGTAGTTGTGTTCATTGACCTTCCTCTCCTGTAGGGTGTTTCCATTGACTCTTTTCTCTCCTGGAGGGTGTTTCATGACTCTTCTCTCCGGAGGGTGTTTCCATTGACTCTTTCTCTCCTGGGAGTGTGTTTCCATGACTCTTCTCTCCTGGTTGGTGGTGTGTTCATTGACTCTTCCTCTCCTGGTAGGGTGTGTTCATTGACTCTTCCTCTCCTGGAGGGGTTTTCATTGACTCTTCCTCTCTGGTAGGGTGTGTTCATGACTCTTCCTCTCCTGGTAGGTGTGTTCATTGACTCTTCCTCTTCCTGGTAGTGTGTATTGACTCTTTCTCTCCTGGTGGTGGGTTCATTGACTCTTCCTCTCCTGGTAGGTGTGTTCATTGACTCTTTCTCTCCTGTGAGGTGTGTGTCATTGACTCTTTCTTCCTGGTAGGGTGTGTTCATTGACTCTTGCTCTCCTGGAGGGTGTTTCCATTGACTCTTCCTCTCCTGGGAGGGTGTGTTCATTGACTCTTCCTCTCCTGTAGGGTGTTTCCATTGACTCTTTGCTCTCCTGGGAGGTGTGTTTCCATTGACTCTTCCTCTCCTGGTAGGGTTTCCATTGACTCTTCCTCTCCTGTAGGTGGTTTCCA
>NC_036858.1:67295388-67332150 GCF_002910315.2 Salvelinus sp. IW2-2015 | reverse complement strand
TAGAGTGTGTTCATTGACTCTTTCTTCCTGGTAGGTGTGTTCATTGACTCTTTTCTCCTGTAGGTGTGTTCATTGACTCTTCCTTCCTCCTGGTAGGTGTGTTCATTGACTCTTTTCTCCTGTAGGTGTATTACTCTTCTCTGTCATTGACTCTTCCTCTCCTGGTAGGGTGTGTTCATTGACTCTTCCTCTCCTGGGAGGGTGTTTCCATTTACTCTTTGTCACCGCAGTGAGGCCCCGGTGTTCGCACCGGGGGACAGGGTCTGGCTCTCGACCCGAAACCTGCCCCTCCGCCTGCCCTGTCGGAAGCTGGGTCCGCGGTTTGTGGGGCCATTTAAAGTCCTGAGGAGCGTGAACAAGGTATGTAATAGGTTACAGCTTCCCCCCGATTATCGCATTAACCCCTCGTTCTATGTGTCTCTCCTCAGGCCGGTGGTGACTGGGCCGCTCCAGGAAGCTGAGGTGCGGGAGGTTCCTCCACACCGAGGGG
This sequence comes from Salvelinus sp. IW2-2015, assembly GCF_002910315.2. Taxonomy (NCBI): domain Eukaryota; kingdom Metazoa; phylum Chordata; class Actinopteri; order Salmoniformes; family Salmonidae; genus Salvelinus; species Salvelinus sp. IW2-2015. Next base: position 67,331,660 of record NC_036858.1, on the reverse strand, counting down.
GCCCCGGCGTACTCCGTTCGATCCATCCTGGATTCGAGACGTCGGGCGAGGGGCCTTCAGTACCTCGTGGACTGGGAGGGGTACGGTGCGGAGGAGAGATGCTGGGTTCCGGAGGAGGACGTGTTGGACCCTTCTATGCTGCGGGATTTCCACCGTCTCCGTCCGGATCACCCTGCGCTTCGACCTTCGGGGCGTCCCCGAGGCTGGTGTCGGCGCACTGCTGGAGCCGCGCGTCAAGGGGGGGTTACTGTCACGACTTCTGCCGAGGTCAGTTCCTCTCCTTGTTCAGGCGGTGTTCGGCTGTGCCAAGGAGCCAGAACCGGCTGATACCCCAACACACACTGGAAGGGAGAGAGGTCCATTTTTACCCACTTTCTTTATTTTTTATGTTGGTTTTCGGAGTTTGTAAGCATTTATTAAATATCTCCGTTTATACCAATTTCGTTCTCCTGCGCCTGACTTCCCTGCCACCAGCACGCACCCATTACAGACATTCTAGAACTCTGATTATTCCATTGCATGAGGGTTAGAACATAGATATACAATAGTCACTTTAATTACCCTACCTACATTTACATATTACCTCAATTACCCCGACTAACCAGTGTACCACGGGAGGGGTATACTACTACAGACACCCAACTAATCCCAGATCCCGTGATTCGCTGGAGAAGGAAACTGAGATTTCGTGGAAAAGATCCAGGTACCTTGTGAGGATCAGGCGACAAGTGTCTTGCTAGCTAATGTTCAATCGCTGGGAAATAAATGCGACGAGCTGAAAGCACATATATACTACCAACGGGACAGCCACCGAGTCATGGCTGAACGACAACATTAAGAACATACAATTGGTGGGTTATACACTCCATCGGCAGGACAGAACAGCAGCCTCTGGTAAGACATGGGCGGAGGCCTATGCATATATGTGAACAACAGCTGGTGCACGATATCTAAGGAAGTCTCAAGGTTTTGCTCACCTGAGGTAGAGTATCTCATGATAAGCTGTAGACCACACTATCTACCTAGAGAGTTTTAATCTGTATTTTTCGTAGCCTTCTACATACCACCACAGACCAATGCTTGCACTAAAACTGCGCTCAATGAGCTGTATACCGCCTTAAGAAAACAGGAAAACTCTCATTCCTAGTAGCCGGGGACTTTAATGCAGGGAAACTTAAATCAGTTTTACCTAATTTCTATCAGCATGTTAAAAGTGCAACCAGAGGGAAAAAAATTATAGACCACCTTTACTCCTGTAAAAGGAGCACCAAGTCCAGGTCCAAGAGGCTCCTAAATAGTTTCTACTCCCCAGCCATAAGACTCCTGAACAGATAATCAAATGGCTACCCAGACTGTTTGCATTGCCCCACCCCTTTTACACTGCTGCTACTCTCTGCAGTCACTTTAAATAACTCTACCTACATGTACATATTACCTCAAGTACCTTGACACCAATGCCCCTGCACATTGACATTGACTCTGTACAAGTACCCCCTGTATATAGCCCTGCTATTGTTATTTACTGCTGCTCTTTAATTATTTGTTATTCTTATCTCTTGCTGTTTTTAATTTTTTTTTAGGTATTTTCTTAAAACTTAATTTTTGGTTAAGAGTGTGAAAGTAAGAATTTCACTCTAAGGCCTACACCGGTTGTATTCGGCGCATGTGACAAATACAATTTGATTTGACAATGTATTATTGCAGTTTAGGCGCAATTTAGATTTTGGCCACTAGATGGCAGCAGCGTATATGCAAAGTGTTAGACTGATCAAATGAACCATTGCATTGCTGTTCAATATGTTGTATCAAGTCTGCCCAAATGTGGCTAATTGGTTTGTTGATAGATTTTCAAGTACATAACTGTGCACTCTCTTCAAACAATAGCATGGTATTATTTCACTGTAATAGCTACTGTAAATTGAACAGTGCAGTTAGATAAACAAGAATGTAAGCTTTCTGCCCATATAAGACATGTGTATGTCCTGGGACATTTTCTTGTTACTTAAAATGTCATGCTAATCACATTAGCGCACGTTAGCTAAACCATCCCGTAGGGGTTGAGTTAATATTACAAATAATCTATTGAATAGACAGACACGATCACTTCTTGTGCTGTTTAAATATACAAGCATGGTCTTCACACATAGGTTGGAGGTAATATAAAACTCCATAAAGGCCTGGTTTTTAATAGACTCACATTCCAGGTTTAAAATATATTGCTGGGGTTGCTTCTTAAATGCTACCCTTTTCCCTATACAGTGCACATCTTATGACCAGGGCTGTACACTATAAAGGGAATAGGGTGCATTTGCAACACATATGGGTCATATCCCTTGAGGATTTCCAGACCAATTACAGACCTGCTATTCGTCATTCATTCTAGAATGAATACTTCCATTATTGGATCCCAGTGGTTTTCAGTCAAGAATCCATCCTCAAAACCTTTCTACATCGTCTCAGCTCTCAGTACGGCTTACCAAACATTACCCCACTGTGCCTGCTGTTGTAACACAGAGAAACCAGCAAGGAACCCAGCCACCATTGATGCAGTCAGGGACTGCGTCCCAAATTACACCCTATTGCCTACATAGAGCGCTACTTTTGACTAGGGCCCATAGGGGTCTGGTCAAAAGTAGTGCACTTTGTAGGGACTAGGGAGCCATTTTGGATGCAATAGCTCCTTCAGTCAGCGAGAAGCTATTGACAGCTTTATGTTGACTAATGGAGAAAAAACATTCACCACCAGAAAGACAGAAACAGCAGAGACCCAGGTTTAAAAAAAAGTTAAAGGCACACAACTTGATTTGAATTAGCACCACTGAGTCTCTGCGCAGCAGTAAACAGCTCCCGGTGGAAAACTATATTGTACCTTTTACAGAGATAAGTGCTTCTCCAGTCTTTGCCTGGCTGAATAAAACTAGGTTGTGCAGTTCTGTTGGGGTTCTCTAACTCTAAGGCCTATCTGGCCCACATCCCCTGCCTTCATTTTCTGTGTTGTCAACTTGTTTAGACAGTTGGGCATTGGAACATAGCTGTCTATTGTACATACAGTAATTAACTCCAACAATGGCTCCGGAGAAGAAGGCTGACATTGTACATGTCCCCAAACAATTGTATTTTTTTGTTTTAGTATTTGTGTTGTTTATAACTTATTTTTTTACCTATTTTTTACATAATGTTGCCGCTACCTTATCCTATGACAGAAAATAAATTCTGGACATCAGGACTGCGATTACTCACCGAGGACTGGCAGAATCCTTTTTTTCCTTTAACGAGTCTGACGAGCCTGACGCGAATTATATACTGCTTTCTCGGGAACAGGCCCAGATCCCCGTGATTTGCGTGAAGAGACGGAGAAAAAGGGGCCAGTCTGCGGGCTGCTTTCAAAGAATTTGTAGGTGATCGAATGAACACCCACTTCCTTCCAGTCTGCTAGCAAACGTGCAATCTTTGGAGAATTAAATCGATGACCATCGCGGAAGATTAAACTACCAACGGGACATTCAAAACTGTAATATCTTATGTTTCACAGAGTTGTGGCTGAACGACGACACTAACAACATACAGCTGGCTGGTTATATGCAGTACTAGCAGGATAGAACAGCGATGTCTGGTAAGATAAGGGGTGACGGACTGTGTATTTTTGGAAATAACAGCTGATACACGATATCTAAGGAAGTCTCGAGCTATTGCTCGCCTGAAGTAGACTATCTCATGATAAGCTGTAGGCAATACTATGTACCTAGAGAGTTTTCATCTAGATTTTTCATAGCTGTTTTACATACCACCACAGACTGAGGCTGGCAATAAGACAGCATTGAATGAGCTGTATTCCGCCATAAGCAAACAAGAAGACGGTCACCCAGAGGCGGCGCTCCTAGTAGGTGGGGACTTGAATTCATAGAAACTTTAATATGTTTTACCTCATTTCTATCAGCATGTTAAATGTGCAACCAGAGGGCAAAAAATTCTGGACCATCTTTACTCCACACACAGACACGCATACAAAGCTCTCCCTTGCCCTCCTTTTGGGAAATCTGACCATAATTCTATCCTCCTGATTCCGGCTTACAAGCTAAAATTAAAACAGGAAACACCAGCGACTAGATCAATAAAAAATTGGTCAGATGAAGCAGATGCTAAGCTACAGGACTGTTTTGCTAGCTCAGACTGGAAAATGTTGCAGGATTCCTCCGATGGCATTGAGGAGTACACCACATCAGTCATTGGCTTCATCAATAAGTGCATCAATGATGTCGTCCCCACAGTGACCATACGTACATACCCCAACCAGAAGCCAAAGATTACAGGCAACATTCGCACTGTGCTAAAGGCTAGAGCTGCCGCATTCAAGGAGCAGGACTCTAACCCGGAAGCTTTAAAGAAATCCTGCTATGCTCTCCAACGGAACATCAAACAGGCAAACCGTTAATACAGGACTAAGATCAAATCGTATTACACCCGCTCTGACGCTCGTTGGATGTGACAGGGCTTGCAAACCATTTCAGACTACAACGGGAGCACAGCCGAGAGCTGCCCAGTGACGCGAGCCTACCAGACGAGCTAAACTACTTCTATGATCGCTTTGAGGCAAATAACACTGACACATGCATGAGAGCACCAGCTGTTCCGGAAGACTGTGTGATCACGCTCTCTGCAGCCAATGTAAGTAAGATCTTTAAATAGGTCAACATTCACAAGGCCGCAGGGCCAGATGGATTACCAGGAACATGACATGTTTTAAGTAGACCACAATAGGGCCTGTGCCCAAGAACACTAAGATAACCTGCCTAAATGACTACTGACCCGTAGCACTCACGTCTGTAGCTATGAAGTGCTTTGAAAGGCTGGTCATGGCTCACATCAACACCATTATCCCAGAAACCCTAGGCCGTGTGATGCCAGGACAACAACATCTCCCTCAATGTGATCAAGACAAAAGAGATGATTATGGACTACTGGAAAAAGAGAACTGAGCACGCCCCCATTCAAAATTGATGGGGCTGCAGTGGAGCAGGTTGAAAGCTTCAAGTTCCTTGGTGTCCACATCACCAACAAACTATCATGGTCCAAGCACACCAATACAGTCATGAAGAGCGCACGACAAAACCTCTTCCCCCTCAGGAGAGTGAAAAGATATGGCATGGGTCCTCAGATTCTCAAAAGGTTTTACATCTGCACCATCGAGAGCATCCTGACTGGTTGCATCACTGCCTGGTATGGCAACTGCTCGGCCTCCGACCGTAAAGTACTACAGAGGGTAGTGCGAACGGCCCAGTACATTACTGGGGCCAAGCTTTTTGCCATCCAGGAACTCTATTCCAGGCGGTGTCAGGGGAAGGCCCTAAAAATTGTCAAAGACTCCAGCCAACCTAGTCATAGACTGTTCTCTCTGCTACCGCACGGCAAGTGGTACTGGAGCGCCTAGTCTAGGTCCAAGAAGATTCTAAACAGCTTCTACCCCCAAGACATAAGACTCCTGAACATCTAATCAAATGGCTACCACTGCTACTCTCTGTTATCATCTGTGCATAGTCACTTTAATAACTCTACCTACATGTACTGTACATATTTCTTCAACTAACCGGTGCCCCTGCACATAGACTCTGTACCGGTACCCCCCTGTATATAGTCTCGCTATTGTTATTTTACTATTGCTCTTTAAGTACTTGTTACTTTTATTTCTTATTCTTATCCGTATTTTTAAAACTGCCTTGTTGGTTAGGGGCTCGTAAGTAAGCATTTCCCATTGTATTCGGAGCATGTGACTAATAACATTTGACTTGATTTTTGATTTGATTTGAGATATGGGGTCAGTCTCTAAATGGGGACATCCGATTTGGAGAACTTAGCCTTCCTTCCCCCTCATATTTTCTTAGACATTGTGGATGTCTACAAGTTTAACTCTGGAGAGGGAGAAGGCAGGGTTGATCCGCTTGGAAGTCTTCTACCCTGAAAATTCTCAGAAGGAATGGGGAATCTGTTCCTGTTCAACTTCTCTGGCCACGTCGGAACGCCATGATGGAATGTCCATTATGATGTATGGCCCAAGACTGTCACATTGAAATTCTTCTGCCTGGTCTTCTGATGCCACAGACTGTAGCAGGTATGTGATGAATGTCTGGCCTACATTTCAGACATAAGTGCTCCCATAGATTACTGCAACACTTCGGACACTGCACTGGCACGAATGTGTTTTGATGACACCTCATCTTTCTTCTGTCTCATCTCTTACCCCCCCCCCCAATATTCCACAGACCTTTTTACAAATAGGGCAAAAAAAGTATCCAATCAGATTTCCATTTGAGAGAAAGAAGATTGAGAGAGTGAAGGCTTGAAGGAGGATAGACTGAATGCTCCAGGGGTATATTTAGTGACTGTGGACCACACCTTGGTTCAAAACTATTTGAAATAGTTTCAGATACTTTCAGGGTTTGCTTTAGGCTGCCTATAGTGTCGGGTGGACACAATATCAGGGGTTTAATATCAGGCGTTTAATATTAGGTGTAAAGAACCATCAGACTACTCCTGCTGATGTCTTGATGGTCCCCCCCCCCCACTCCTACTCCGAGCAAACCTACTCTGGACGCACGCCACCGCACGCACGCACCACGCACACACACACACTCATCACACACACACACACACACACACACACACACACACACACACAACACACACACACACACACACACACACACACCACACACAACACACACACACACACACACACACACACACACACACACACACACACCTGGGAATTATTTGGGCTTTAGCAGAACTTCAGTGGACTAATGAGGGTATTTACCCCTGGGTCATGACCTGAGTTGACCCCTGACCTATACAAGCCACTGATACCTGATGGGGATTTTGACAGGGACTGGCCCAGACACACAGTGTGTATCCCAAATGTCTTGCTATTCCCTATATAGTGCACTACTTTTGACCAGAGCGCTATGGTCAAAGGTAGTGCACTAGAGAATGGGGTGTCATTTGGGGCCCACAGGTTTGCCAGAGCAGTGACCTCCAACCAGCTCTGACTGATTGGAAGAGGATGATTGGATGATTGTTATCCACAGAAGGAGTCACATCTCCTTTTGTTTAACAAGAGTAGGAAGTATGTTGTAAATAAAAAGCACAGGGACAGACGAAAGGCCGTCAGAGACGGAGAAATAGAGAGGCTGGAACACTCTCTCCTCTCTGCTGCTCTGCGGTTTGCCTTAAAGACTACCCATTGACTTCTCATAAACAACATACTTGTTACCGCTGCTACTGTTTTCCATTTATTATAACTATTTTGCCACCTCGAATTAATCCACATCAGCAAGAAACACTCCACGAAGATTGCATGTTCGTGGGTTTCTGTTACCCCGAATGCCCTTTGAGCTAACTGAATAGTCAATATGATAATTGAGTGTTGTTTTTAATGGAAGTTTGATTATTTTAATCAGTTTGTCTCTTTCATTAAATCTGAAAAGCTTAATAAGAGAGTCAGGGAGTGCCAGGTCTGCATTTACTATCATGATATCACTAGAACATATACAGCTACAATACAATGGTAAAGCATATGATTTCTTCTCTCTGTCTCTCTTTCTCCCCTYCAACTCTCTCGCTCTCCTGCATCTCCATCTCTCCATCTTTCTCTCTCCCTATCTTTCCTGCATCTCCATCTTTCTCTCCTGCCTCTCCATCTCTCTCTTCTGCCTCTCCATCTCTCTCTCTCCTGCCTCTCCATTCTCTCCTGCATGCTTTCTCTCCTGCCTCTCCATCTCTCTCTCCTGCCTCTCCATCTCTCTCTCTCCTGCCTCTCCATCTCTCTCTCTCCTGCATCTTTCTCTCCTGCCTCTTCTCTCTCTCTCTCCTGCATCTTTCTCATCTCTCTCTCCTGCATCTTTCTTCTCTCTTCCTGCATCTTTCTCTCTCTCTCCTGCATCTTTCTCCCTGCCTCTCTCTCTCTCTGCATCTTTCTCTCCTGCCTCTCCATCTCTCCTCTCTCTATCTTTGCATCTTCTCTCTCCTGCCTCTCCTGCCCATCTCTCTCTCTCGCATCTCTTCTCTCTCCCTATTCTTTCCTGCATCTCCATCTTTTCTCTGCTCTCCATATCTCTCTCTCCTGCATCTCCATCTCTCCATCTTTCTCTCTCCCTATCTTTCCTGCATCTCCATCTTTCTCTCCTGCCTCTCCATATCTCTCTTTCTCAATTTCAGTTCAATTCATTTTAAGGGCTATATTGGCATGGGAAACACATGTTTACATTGCCAAAGCATTTGAAGTAGATAATATACAGAAGTGAAATAAACAATAAAAGATTAACAGTAAACATTACACTCACAGAAGTTCCAAAATAATACATGGCATATGTCTATAGACAGTGTTGTAACGATGTGCACATAGTTCAAGTACAAAAGGGAAAATAAATAAACATAATATGGATTGCATTTACAATGTTGTTCGTTCTTCACTGGTTGCCCTTTTCTTGTGGCAAAAGGTCACAAAATGTGCTGCTGTGATGGAACACTGTGATATTTCACCCAGTAGATATGGGAGTTTATCAAAATTGGATTTGTTTTCTAATTCTTTGTGGATCTGTGTAATCTGAGGGAAATACGTGTCTCTAATATGGTCATACATTTGGCATGAGGTCTCTCTCTCTGTCTCTCGCTCTTTCTCTTTTTCTTTTGCTCTGTCTCTGTTTCTCTCACTCTCTGTTTCTCTGTCCTCTCTCTCTGTCTTCTGTCTCCATCTGTGGAATGTCAACCCATTCAATTTTCAGTGTGTCTGCTCAGAGACAGACATGAGTAATGGATGAGGCCAGGTGAAGCATGGTGTTCAACCTTCTGAGACTGCTGCCATTTGTTCTGAAGAGGATCAATGAAGAGAAACAGTCTTCATCACCTCCAAAGATGATAAACAAATGTCTCAATGGACATCTCACAGATGTAGGATCTTAATTTGATCACCCTGTTGTTGCACGAAATGTCCTGCACGGCAGAAAATGCAAACTTGGGGTGTATTCAAGGTTTAAAAAGGATTCTAAAGTTAGTAATTTCCACTAAAATGACTTGATTTGCCCTAACTAAAAATTAATCAACCCATAGAAAAATGTCCATTCATTATAATGCACCTTTCCTGTGGCTGCAGGATTATTTTCCTGCTGTGTAAAACTGCTCAAATTAAGATCCTACATCTGTATTCCTCAGCAATGGTCTGGGCTCCCCTATAACTTTTCTGTAGAAAAGAGGATACTTGGTCGTTCATGGTAATGTTTAATTCATTAATAGACTTTTGGAATCTATGGAATTTTTATTCAAGACTAACACAATTAAACTTTGGTAATGTATTGCAAGTAAACTCAAAGGATGATAAACAGCTGCTGTGGAATGTTTCATTCTTAGTGGCTGAAGTGACCTTGCTGGTGAGAAAAAAGCAACATAATGATGTTTGTCTTGGGACCTCTAAAAACACATTGAAGCAGTAGGAGTTCATCATTTCTCTGAAATGATGCAATAGATAGCAGACTTCCATCTCATTGTGATGTCTCTGCTGGAGGGGTGGGAGATTAGCAAGCTGTAGACCTATAGGAGACAATTAGTGCTCAGCGATTAGTGCTTTTTGAAGTCAGTTCTGTTTCATTTAGATTATAATTATATTATTATTTCAGTTTAGATTTTTCTTTAAACATTAAATGCACAATGAATTACAGTACATGGGTTGAATACTGTAACAACACAGAATAAAACAATTAATAAATGTCCCATTATTGTACTAACTGCTCATTACCGTTTACTTATTAACCATCATTTATTCACATTACTTTACATTAATAAAACATTACAGTTGTTGTGTAGATTACATTTGTTTTATTTGATGACTTTATTATTTCATTCCAAGTCATCATCTCATCTCTATAGAGCTGCTCCCTACCGTATGCTGTCTGACAAAATCACTATTTTAGTAGTTCTTCAAAGTAAGTAACACATGCTTTTATGACTGCTGAATACCAACTATCAATCACTTAGATCACATATTTTCAGGTAGAAATACCTTGTGAAGCAACAGCTCTCTGCTGCTCTCCATCACACATTCTTCTCTTCTCTCTCTCTGTGTCTGCCCCGCACTAACCTATCATGGCAAGCCTTGAAGAAACACACAGACTGGACAAGTGGGCGTACAATGGATTATGGTCATTGTAGTTAATTACCACGCTTTCTGTGCTAAACTGTGTAGAATATTGTCTGTGCCTCAAAACCTAATGTATACCTGCCCCACCACTCCACCCTGGACTTGAACAGCCTTTACAACCAGGTCCACCTCTACAAGGCAGCAATCCCAACTTTTTCCAGGACCCTGAAGGACATCACCCTCAACTGTAGCCCCAGCAGCTCACACAGGTGCAACAGAGAACAGACACCCCTCCCAAACCAGCGAGACACCCTCCCAGACCTGCAAGACCTCCTCCCGAAGGACCTGCACAGAGAGAACCCAGGCCAAGAGTACTTACACCCAGACCACAGCATCACCAACCACACCCCAACCAGCTAAGAACACCCCAAGCAAATCCTGGCCAGACCCTATATGCCCCCCCATTTCAGAGCTATGCCCCTTCTGCCCACCCCATGCCCCCCACCCCTGTGGCAAGGACCTCAACATGACAGCAGGACATATGACCAGGCCGTGAGCACCTACTGTGATGGTCCGGGCCTAAACCACACAAAAACAACACTATACACTATAGAGCTAATCTCTTTAACATCATCCTCAGCTCTGGCATCTTCCCCAATATTTGGAACCAAGGACTGATCACCCCAATCCACAAAAGTGGAGACAAATTTGGCCCCAGTAACTAACTGGTGGATATGCATCAACAACAACCTTGGGAAAATCCTCTGCATTATCAGTAACAGCAGACTCATACATTTCTTCAGTGAAAACAATGTACTGAGCAAATCTCAAATTGTCTTTTTACCAAATTACCGCACGACAGACCACGTATTCACCCTGCACACCCTGATTGACAAACAAACACATCAACACAAAGGCAATGTCTTCTCATGCTTTGTTGATTTCAAAAAAGCTTTAGATTCAATATGGCATGAGGATCTGCTATACAAATTGATGGAAAGTGGTGTTGAGGGAAAAACGTACAACATTATAATATCCATGTACAAAGAAATTGCAAAAAACAAAACATTTCTTTCCACAGTGCGGGGGGTGAGACAGGGATGCAGCTTAAGCTCCACCCTCTTCAACATATATATCAACGAACTGGCGAGGGCACTAGAACAGTCTGCAGCACCCAGCCTCAGCCTACTAGAATCTAAATTCAAATGTCTACTGTTTGCTCATGATTTGCTGCATCTGTCCCCAATCAAGGAGTGCCTACAGAAGCACCTAGATATTTTGCACAGATTCTGTCATACCTGGGCCCTAACCGTGAATCTCAGTATGAGAAAAATAATGGTGTTCCAAAAATTGTCAAAATCAAATTTCTTTATTAATCCCTTTACACATCAGCCGATGTCACAAAGTCCTATACATAAACCCAGCCTAAAACTCCAAACAGCAAGCAATGCAGGTGTAGAAGCACAGTGGCTAGGAAAAACTCCCTAGAAAAGGCCAGAACCTAGGAAGAAACCTAGAGAGGAACCAGGCTCTGAGGGGTGGCCAGTCCTCTTCTGGCTGTGCCGGGTCGAGATTATAACAGTACATGGCCAAGATGTTCAAACATTCATAGATGACCAGCAGGGTCAAATAATAACAATACCAGTGGTTGTAGAGAGTGCAACAGGTCAGCACCTCAGGAGTAAATGTCAGTTTGCTTTTCATAGCCGACCAGTTGCCAGGACCACGAAAACAAATTCCATCTAGACACCATTACCCTAGAGCACACAAAAAACGATACATACCTCGGCCTAAACATCAGCGCCACATGTAACTACCATAAAGCTGCGAACGATCTGAGAGACAAGGCCAGAAGGGCCTTCTATGCCATCAAAAGGAACATAAAATTCAACATACCAATTAGGATCTTGCTAAAAATACTTGAATCAGTTATAGAACCCACTGCCCTTTATGGTTGTGAGGTCTGGGGTCCGCTCACCTCTCTGAAATGTTTTGCCGTCTAAATTTCCCTTACTTCACAACCACCTCCAACACCCCCTGAGATTGACTAGACTTCAAAACCAGAAGTTACATTCATCCATTTTCCACACCCTGATATCTCTCAGTAGCTGCATACCTCTTTTAATTTGACGTGATTTTTATTATTCGATTATGAATGCATGACGGGAGGTAGGTCTGGTAAGAATAATGGCATAAATCTAGAGCCTCACTGATTTTACGAGACAGGCTGTACATTTGTTATGAATTATGTCCACTGCTTTTATCCTGTGGCACTCTCTCTTGGCCAGACAACCACACCCTCGCTGAGAAGAAACGTTTTGAAACTCCACTAAGTTTCTGAGGACTAGTTTTTATTTCTAAAAAGTAATCAGAGGTTAATAATGTATGCCACACACACACACACACACACACAAATACACTTTGTGTGGCCAAACGGAGCATGAAGCCAAATCAGAGGAATCAGAGAAAATAAATATTTTCATAATTTGTGAACAAGTTCCCCTTTCAGCAAGGAGGAAATAGTAGAATAACATGGATTGCGTCTCATTGGCTTGGTCCACCCAAAGTCAACAGGATTATGGACTGAGAAAGCAGAGAGATTCATAATCTAATTGTACAGAATAACTGGTGACTGCACAGGGAGAGCATACATTTATTTTAATCACACTGCTTCCATTGGAGGCATGTAAAAGAGAGTAGATAGTAAATGTTTTCTTGGATCCACCTGTACCCGAAAATCCGAGACCCGATCTGGCACCCGAGGGGTTCCGGATCCAGAATTCAAAATAATGTCACGGGTCTGAGTCGGATCTGATTGTCACAGGTCTCGGGTATGTGTAATTTGAACTTTGTCCAGAATGTCCATACAGATCTTAACAGACTACTGCAGTAGAGAGAGAGATATTAAAATTGATCCTGCTGCTTTTGCTTTCGTGACAGTGGAACATGGTGCTTGAAAAAACCTACACTCGATCCCTCCGATGTCAACAACTACAGACCAGTATCCCTTCTTTCTTTTCTCTCCAAAACTCTTGAACGTGCCGTCCTTGGCCAGCTCTCCTGCTATCTCTCTCAGAATGACCTTCTTGATCCAATCAGTCGGTTTCAAGACTAGTCATTCAACTGAGACTGCTCTTCTCTGTGTCACGGAGGCGCTCCGCCTGTAAAGCTAACTCTCTCTCCTCTGCTCTCATCCTTCTAGACCTATCGGCTGCTTTGAATACTGTGAACCATCAGATCCTCCTCTCCACCCCTCTCCGAGTTGGGCATCTCCGGCGCGGCCACGCTTGGATTGCGTCCTACCTGACAGGTCGTCCTACAGGTGGCGTGGCGAGAATCTGTCTCCGCACGCACGTGCTCTCACAACTGGTGTCCCCAGGCTCTGTTCTAGGCGCCTCTCTATTTCCGCTATACACCAAGTCACTTGGCTCTGTCATATCCTCACATGGTCTCTCCTATCATTGCTATGCAGACGACACACAATAATCTTCTTCCTTTCCCCTTCTGATAACCAGGTGGCGAATCGCATCTCTGCATGTCTGGCAGACATATCAGTGTGGATGACGGATCAACCACATCAAGCTGAACCTCGGCAAGACGGAGCTGCTCTTCTCCCGGGGAAGGACTGCCCGTTCCATGATCTCGCATCACGGTTGACAACTCCATTGTGTCCCTCCCCACAGAGTGCTAAAAAACCTTGGCGTGATCCTGGACAACACCCTGTCGTTCTCAATACATCAAGGCGGTGACCGCTTCCTGTAAGGTTCATGCTCCTACAACATTCGAGAGTACGACCCTGCCTCAACACAGGAAGCGCGCAGGTCCTAATCCAGGCACTTGTCATCTCCCGTCTGGATTAACTGCAACCTGCTGTTGGCTGGGCTCCCGCCTGTGCATTAAACCCACAACTCATCCCAGAAACGCAGCAGCCTGTCTGGTGTTCAACTCCCCCAAGTTCTCTCACGTCACCCCGCTCCTCCGCTCTCTCCACTGGCTTCCAGTTGAAGCTCGCATCCGCTACAAGACCATGGTGCTTGCCTACGGAGCTGTGAGGGAACGGCACCTCCGTACCTTCAGGCTCTGATCAGGCCCTACACCCAAACAAGGGCACTGCGTTCATCCACCTCTGGCCTGCTCGCCTCCCTACCTCTGAGGAAGTACAGTTCCCGCTCAGCCCAGTCAAAACTGTTCGCTGCTCTGGCACCCCAATGGTGGAACAAACTCCCTCACGACGCCAGGTCAGCGGAGTCAACCACCACCTTCCGGAGACACCGGAAGAATGCAGGTGAATGCACCAATTTGTAAGTCGCTCTGGATAAGAGCGTCTGCTAAATGACTTAAATGTAAATGTTGTAGCTTGTTGTTGGCCAATCAGAAGACATCAACGAGGCAATAGGTTACAGTCATAGAGCCTCCGTGTCGCAAAAGTTAGGAGGTATCTAATCAATGGAAGATGGAATTATAATGACAGACTTAAAAGTACATTTCTACGGTATCGTTGACCCTAAACTGGACGGTTGCTGCTAGCGTGCGCCAATGTGACTAGAATGGCATTGTAACAGCCAACTTTCCAGGACATAGACATGTCTTATACGGGCAGAACGCTTAAATTCTTGAATTCTAAATGCACTGTCCAATTTACTGTAGCTATTACAGTGAAAAGAGTCCATGCTATTGATTGAGGAGAGTGCACAAAAACAAAAACGCTTTTATCACTGCAACTGGTTTGATACATTCACCTCTGAAGGTAAATAATGTACTTACGTTCAGCAATCTTGCTCTGATTTGTCATCCTGAGGGTCCCAGAGATAGAAGGTAGCATTGTTTTGTTTGATAAAATCAATTTTTATATTCAAATGTAGGTACTGGGTTCTACAGTTTGAACCCCTGCTGTCTCTGGCCCCACACCCACCCCGCCCGGCCATCTAGATGTGTGAAGGTTAGTGTATGTTCTGTAGGGAAGCTAATTATCCATCATGTGTGACATTTCTGGGTGTGTAAACTAAAAAAAAGTATTATCATAGCATTTTTGTATGTTCTCTATAGTTATGTACTTGAAAATGTATCAATTGACCAATTCGGCTCATTTTGAAAAACTCCTGGCAGACTTGACACAAAATATAGTGTAGCAATGTAATGCTTCATTGAATCAGTCTGAAACTTTGCACACATACTGCTGCCATCTGGTGGCAACAATCTAAATTGATTAGATGGCCTTTCTCTTGCATTTCAAAGATGATATAATAATTTTTAGAAAATGCATGTTTTTTTTCATTGTATTTTCTTTTACCAGCTCTAATGTGTTATATTCTCCAACATTGATTACACATTTCCACAAACGTCAAAGTGTTTCCTTTCAAATGGTATCAAGTATATGCATATCCTTGCTTCAGGTCCTGAGCTACAGGCATTAAGATTTGGGTATGTCATTTTAGGCGAAAATTGAAAAAAAGGGTTCGATCCTTAACAGTAAAGAAGGATAGGCTACAACGACCAAGACCCGACATTAACACAGGCATGATGACAAACATTAGTGAAAAACAAAAATGTTCAGCAAAAAAATCTTCCCTTGTGAAGTACTGAGATTACTGTGTGTTGGTCGTTCGAAGTCAACAACGCCATCATCCAAGTTTGTGGGCATGCCCCATCTACATAGCGAGAGGTATCTGCATTCGCTATGATTGCCGGAGTTTGTTGTTCACTATGAGCAGATGAATACACAGGAAGTCGAAACTTCCCGATTTTACCAGTGAAATTAAAATGCCTTCATTATAGCTTGTGGTTTGGAGAATTTGTACGTTTATGTTAAAACGTCAATTTAATATTCTGAAAGGAGTTGTTGTTATTTGTAAATGTAGGATGAGAAAGAGCATGATACACTGCAGCCTCAATTAGCCTAGCTAGCTTATCCTGGTTTGATGCAGTCAAGACAGGTAGTACAGAATCGTATTTGATTATAAATAACCTAGCTATGGCAGCTTTTAGTCTACTATAGAGCAAATCAGCTTAGTTATTTGCGGTGTCTGCTCTCTCCCTCCCTCCCTCCTCCCTGCTCCCTCTGCTGCCTTCTAGAGCAGCACCTCTCTCCCTCCTCTCGCGCTTTATCAGCTCTGGTTAATAATGTATCTTAAAAAAAGATTTTTCTGCTGTTTCCCTCACTCGGATTGGATCCGACCGGGTCTGGATCCGATCAGGTCTATAGTCTATAAGGAACGGGTCTCGTTGTCCTTGGGTCCTTTCAGGAACAGGTGTCTATATTAAAAAATATATATGCATATTCGGTCCGGGTGGGAAAGGTCCAGGTCCATTTCGGAATGTGTCCAACTTTTGGACCCATGAAGATCTGTAGTAGGTAGCAATGTCATGGTTATCATTCTGATCTTATGCTAGTCTCTTTCAACAGGTATACAAGCCTGGCATATGAGGCTAGGACTATGCAAACAGCAAAAGTGTTTTCTTATGAGACAGCTATTTTTTCTCTAGTCATGAGATGATCTTCTGAGTTATGCCAAATGCCAAAGACTTGGTAGACTTCTCCCTTATATTGTAGGTTATCCCATGGTCAGTTGCCCCAACAATGGATGACTGATGATAGGCTACTGTACCAGAGGTGGTGGGGACAGCATTTGTGTTGGCCATCACTGCGGCCTCAGAATCCCTAACGTTGTGCCTGGAAGAACCGTCGAGTGGAAGAACATGACGAGTGGCGGAATTAAAGAGGAATTATTTTGGAATGTCTGTCTGTAATTGTCATTTTCCTCCTCCAAGACATTTATACCCCATCACCTCAAACCCAACCCCAAGAATCATAGTGTGACTGACAGACATGTACAATGAGGCCAAACCACACTGGTTATTGTGATTGGACTGTCCTGTCCTCTAAGTCCATTAGAGATCCCATCCCTGGTTGACCACAGATGGCCTGGTGTCCCACCTAGACTTGTAGACAGTTTATGTGTGCATCATTGTTACCTACAAAATGGAAACCTAAAACTTTGCAAAAGGGAAATTATGTATTTTGTTTATGTTTTGCAGGGATGCACACATAAACATATGTGTGTACCCACACACACACATGTGCACGTGCGTGCAGACACACTTGAAGAATCCTGCTGGGGAGAATTGGAAGCAAGTGGGTCTTCATCCTCATCCTCAGGCTCAGACAAATTTTGTGAAGACACCTGTGTGGCTGAGGAGATGGATGGCTCCTCATCCTGAGGCTCCGAGATAATTTCTGAAGAGGCCTGTGTGGCTGAGGAGGTAGATGGCTCCTCATCCTGAGGCTCCAAGATAATTTCTGAAGATACCTGTGTGGCTGAGGAGGTATCTCCTCATCCTGGCCAGTGCCAGAGGGTGCTCCAAAATATTTCAGAAGTGCCCCTGAATTTGCATTGAAATACAGTATATGAGTCTGACACCCTAAATACATTTGTTGCACAAATAAATATGCACAATTTATCAAACTTTCAGAATAGGAACCAAATGAACCATACAACCTCATTGGCTAATTCTAGGCATAAGACACCCCCAAAAGACTCAATATACTGTATCACAAAAGATACAAAATATCAACATAATATAGCCTATGGAAATTCCCCTTACTGAGCTCAGGACCTAGTCAATACAATCACAGAAATCCTTTATGATGTCACCTCAATGAAAGTTAACCAAATCAATAAAATGCTAGTTAGGTTGTAAGCGTTTTGCTGCAGGCTGCACACATTATCTTGATGAAACTGTGTGAAATGATATCCTATGTTATGTAAGCTAGTTGGACAGAAAACGGAATATTGTCGCCCTATGTGTAATAGCATAGCAAGCAACATAGCAGCATATGCTAACAAACATAAGTGTTATACTAGCCTATTTCATTACATGCATAATATTATTCTCATAAAGAGATGACGTAGCTGCATACCTTTATCTCTTGCGCTTTTCTCCTCTTCTTCTTTCCTTTTTCCTAAACTGGGCACCTGATGGCTTAGACTTTTTCTTATCCATTTGTGTTGATTTGGCACTAGAGCATCAATACATTACCCATCCCCCAACACTGTCAACCAAGAGTCAAGACTACATTACCCATACCCCAACACTGTCAACCAAGAGTCAAGACTACATTACCCATCCCCCAACACTGTCAACCAAGAGTCAAGACTACATTACCCATCCCCCAACACTGTCAACCAAGAGTCAAGACTAAACCAATTCACCTTGATGGTGTGCAAACTTCTTTTATATTATTCTTAACTGTTTTGCACAAACCAGAAAAAAATTCAACAATRTGTCTGTGAAACTCTATATTCACAGTATTATGAATGAATTGTGGTTTATTTGGTAGCATTTCGTAGTGTAACTGATTTTACTAATTGCATTAGTACTGTACAAGTTAGAGGTGCGCTATTTGATAGATTCCCGCTCCCCCTACCTCGGGCTTCCAGTGGGGAGGCCTGAGGTCAACCTACCCCCGTCCCCTCCCCATCTCGTACTTCTGAGTGGGAGACCTTCCCAGGCAGTAGCCTGCCTAGCTCACAAACTAGAATCATGGCGCCCACTCCGCCAAGGTTAATTGACCCACAGTCCCACAAGGTGACATGATATCATTGACGTGACGTTCAAATGAGCGATAGAAAACCGGCGGCTGCCCGTGTAGTATTTCTGTACGTCTTTCAGTGTGTAGGGTGCTGTTGAGTTGTAACCTGACCCTGGCGTTATTATTGGAGTGATGTAGCAGGGGCTGATAGCTCATCTCATTGGCTGGGATCCAGTGTAACTGGTATGCCGCTGTGGCTCTGTGGCAGCCCTGGGTTCAAGTACTACTACTGCCTCTGTGGCAGCCCTGGCGTTTCAAGTACTACCCTGCCTCTGTGGCAGCCCTGGCTTCACACTACTACTGTCTCTGTGGCTCTGTGGCAGCCCTGGGTTCCAACACTACTACTGTCTCTGTGGCTCTGTGGCAGCCCTGGGTTCAAACACTACTACTGTCTCTGTGGCTCTGTGGCAGCCCTGGCTTCCAACACTACTACTGTCTCTTTGGCAGCCCTGGGTTTAAACACTACTCGACATATTTCAAATACGTTTGATCTAGTCAGGTGCCAGATGGACAGGGTTTGCACTGCTGGGACTTTTATATTGGTTCATTAAAGGCAGGCAAGCTCAACTAAGCACATATCAAGTATTTGGTAGGATTTCGAATAGTATTTGAACCCAGGCCTGCTTTGTAGAGCCTCTAAAAGACAGGGGCAGGTGTGTGACAGATCCAGGCGTTAGGGGATGGCTGAGACCCCCCAGAGATGACAGCCTCTTGGTCTGTCCTATGGACTGATTAGGGGCCTGGTAGGCAGTCCATGCTGCCTGTTACTCCGTACCCCTCCATCGGCTCCCACAACCACCCTCCAACCCCCTTCCTTTCATGTGTGGAACTGGAGACAGGGTCAGTCAGCACTTACACTGACAATTTAATTTCTCTGATTTAGCAAGCTTTTTTTTACAGAGAGATGCAGAAAATACAACGACTGGACTGGAGAGACGGAGGGGCAACTGGCAGTTGAAAGGCTGAGAGAGGACAGGGTTAGGCTGGGATGAGTGTCAAGTCAACGGTGGCCAAAGCGTGGAAGGGATGGTGGGGAAAGGTGGTCCTTAAGTCTCAGATTCAGAAACAAGTGCCATCATTGTCATCACCTTGTTGTGATTTCATCTCATCTCTCGCCGCCACTATAGCAGGCAGTATCTGGCTGTTGGGTTACAGAGGGGCCTACCTCAAATGTTTTTCATGGGAATCCACTGACAGAGGCCTGTGGAGGACCATTCTCAACCACCAGGCAGGGATGAGTTTTCTGGTTATTTATGAGCAGTGATGAGTGGGTATTTATATGAATCTATTGTGTTCGCAGGGTAGAGGGACATTTAATAGTTATCTATGAATAGCATCAGAGACTCTCAAACCGACAGGGACGTTAATATCATGTCTTAATAGAGTATAATGTTAATGTGGTTGATATCGACCCTGCGCCAGCTGGTTCTTCCTCTTGATGAGATGGCTCTGTCATTCTCAGTGTCTACTTTCACAATGTGCTGCTACYTCTGTAATTATCATTATCTAACCAGAAAAAAATCAACCACACTGCAGATTTAGCAAGAAGAAATCCCACGTATTTGACTTTGATAGTAATGGCTCTTGTCTCATAGCCATCCCGTTTAGTTACTGTCCGGTCAGCATTTCTAGATGACTGGCAGGCTGCCTGCCTGTGATGTGGTGTGGGCTATATCCTAAATGGCACACTATTCCCTACATAGTGATCTACATTTAACCAGAGCCCTATGGTAGTGCACTATTAGGGAATAGGGTGCCATTTAGGACTCAACTGTGATGTGTCTGATCAGTTTAATGGCAATCCTCTCAGTAGTAACATGTCTAGTCAGGCGGTAATGATGGAGTTCTGAGCAGATCAGAGAGCTGTTAGACCTAATGATGAAGTGTTGGCAGGTTAACAGGGTCTGCCTTCCAAATGGCTCCCTATTCCCTACATAGCCCCATTGGGCTCTGGTTAAAAGTAGTGCACTATAATAGGGAATAGGGTACCATTTGAGACACAGTCAGGGTCTACAACCAAGAGACGTGGCTAATTTCACTCCGGGAGGGAAGGGAAGGTCTCGTAAAACACAAGAAGGGCGGAAAGAAACCAGAAACCCCATCAATATTAGATATACCCATCAACCTTTTACTGTAAACCATTAATGTTATGGACAAATGTGGGGTGACGTTCTGCTTCAAACAGACTTCAACTCTCTCTGTGTAACTCAACACCTCTGGCCGGTAGATTCAGTAAGTCATCCAATCATTTTCCTGTTAACTCTGAGAGCCGACAAGGAGACATGAGATTGTGTTTGATCCAAGTGTCACTTCATTTTAGAGGTTGAGAGTGATGTGACGCGCCAGCAAGCTCACAATGCAGGGGTAATCCTGGGGTTTTGGTTGAAAGCCCCCACACATATCCATGTCCATCATCATCCAGATGTTTTACAGGTATGGGCATGTAAATTAGTGGGAAGATGTGAGTTGTCAGTGGGACAATTAGGATATTATTCATTTATATTCCACACTGATTCATCCATTTCAGTTTTCCAGATACAAGAAGTTGGATAGATTTTGGAGAAACTTACTGAAAATACCTAATATGGATATTGTACTCTAATCATACATTAAATTGCCCATAACGGTTTCAATTCTGTCATTTGAATACAGGTGAAGACTTGACTGAGATGTTGTTGTCCCACCTAGCTATATTAAAATGAATGCACTAACTAATAGCAGCTCTGGATAAGAGCGTCTGCTAAATTACTCAAATATCAAATGACTCCAGAACACACGCAGGTGCTATTAATGTTCAAGAATCCAGACAGGAAGGACCAGAACTAATGCCACAGAGGGCCCATTACCATGCTGTTACCTAGCCGACCCAAGACAGCTGCCAGCGTACCCTAGCAACCCCTAGCAACAAGTGGCATCTGACAGCGTCAAACCCACTAAGGTCAGGAGCACCGGTGGGAAAGTAACATCACAGCCCATATTTCCCAGCATGCTTTACCACTATGGTGCCTTTAACCCCGCAACCTGGCGTGATGGCGGAGGGGGAGATCAAAGGGACCATGTGACACCAGCCGATGTTGCCACACACAGCTCCTGCAGTTTTGTGCCCTTTCAGACACAGCCCTCATGGGGAGCCGGCAGACACAGGGCAGCTTGGGCATAGGAGAGTCATAATAACAGCTCTGTATTGAAGTGGTGTTCTCCGTGGATCTACAAAGAGTCTCTCTGGGCCCCAAAGCGTTACATCCATTGAAATCGTTCACCTCATTCAAATAAATGTTGTAAACAACATGATTAATATAATGAAGTATTACGTTTTTATGACATGCGTAGTAGGACTCCAAAATGGATGACAATTCAAGACATTGAGAGTGAACAACAAAGCAAAATGCCTCGCGGGGATGCGCACTATGCCACAGTTCATAGTGAACTATAAGTTAATTAAGTTAAGTTAAGTAAATCATCTCCAGTTCATTGCTCCAGCTATGCATGTGGTTTGCTAACTTGTTAGCTAAGTGGCTAGATGGCAAGATCAAGCTTCTTGGTTACAGCAATCCCCTCCTGGATTAAGATCCGTGTTGCTTCATTTTTTCTTTATGTTTATAAACATAAAGGCCTATTTGTACTACTGTACTGTACGTTAGATCAATTGTACAGAACAGATAAAGAAACTGTCAAAATACAGTAAAATCAAAATTATGAGTCATGAAACAAATACACCATTGCGAAAACAAAATCAGTCATATCTGAGGTTCTGGCCTTGGTCAAACAGAGGGGGAAATATTTTTCTGGCATGACACATCCACCCCTGACAGACTGGAATGTCATCACAGGCCTCCTCCATTGCCTGGAGAACGGCCATATGTTCATGGGGTTTGCGATCATACACCTCTCACCACCATGCTGAAAACAACTCCTCATTGGGTTTGAGAAATGGGGAATATGGTGGGAGGTAAAGAATTGAAAACCTGGGATGGTCATGGAAGCATTTCCGGACCTGAGCAGCCAAATGGAAACTCACGTTGTACCAAATTAGAACATACATTTGCTGCTCAGGATCACCTTGGCCCTTTCTGCTCTGGCTGAAACATATTGTCATGTAAGGTGTTCAGGAAATAAAAGGAGATAGGCTGTGTTGTATTGTCCAAGGGTGGCATGTCAGTGGAGGGGCTCATTGTGGCTCATAGCTGCRCATATGGTGACATTTCCCCCATGCTGGCCAGGTACCTCAATGATGGCACGTTGACCAACGTGGCATCTTCCATAACATCATTGATGTGTACTCATACAATGCCTTCATGACATGGAACAAGATCAACCCTACCTAGATGCCTGATAAGCGGAACAAGAGGAGGGTGATCTTGGAGCAGCCGGGAAAGGTCCTTGTAACCCCACACATTCTAAGAAGGGAGTGCCTCCCCTGCACAGCAGCCTCTGCAGCACTTGTGAAAGCTGTTCAGGGGGCTGAATCTTGTCCTGATCGACTGAGGCTGCACCTCGGGCAGGCAAGTGGAGGAGATGCCAATTCTGCACCCCAAAGAAGGACTGTAAAACAAATACTATGTGCTGCACATGTCAGAAATACATCTGCAAAGTCCACGCTCACACACTTGCATACTGTCCTACATGTGATGATGATTAATTTTCTTCATGTTTTTGTATCTATTATCTTATTTTATTCTTATTTATTGTTGTTGTTTATACACCTTGTGGGTGGGTGCAATGGTAAAAAAAATGGGAGAAGGCTAGTATTTTGTAATTTAATTCGTCATTGCACAGTATATAAGATTATATCACTATTTTGCCCAAAAAGTTCAAAACTGTTATTGTTTCCCTTCGATAAAATGCATTCAAATTCTTACATTCGCCACATTACTTTAATGTCCTATACATATAATGTATAGGACTGACTGAATCTTTAAGTTAGGAATGAATGAATCTTTAATGTTTAGGAATGAATGAATCTTTAATGTTAGGACAGACTGAACTTTAATGTGTAGGACTGACTGAATCTTTAATGTTTAGGAATGAATTAATCTAATGTGTAGGACTGACTGAATCTTTAATGTTTAGGACTGACTGAATCTTTAAATGTGTAGGACTGACTGAATCTTTAATGTTTAGGAATGAATGAATCTTAATGTGTAGGACTGACTGAATCTTTAATGTTTAGGAATGAAGAATCTTAATGTTTAGGACTGACTGAATCTTTAATGTATAGGACTGACTGTTTCTTAAGTGATAGACTGACTGAATCTTAATGTGTAAGGACTGACTAAATAATGTTAATGTGATAGACTGACTGAATCTTTAATGTATAGGACGACTGAATCCTTTGAATGCTTATAGGAATGAATGAATCTTATAATTGAAAGACTGACTGAATCTGTAATTGTGCAGGAACTGACTGAATCTTTTAATGTGATAGACTGACTGAATTTAATGTATAGGGACTGAGCTGGAATCTGTTAAGTTTAGGAATGATTAATCTTAATGTGTGAGGACTGACTGAATCTTTAATGTTTAGAATGAGATGAATCTTAATGTGGGACAGACTGAATCTTTAATGTGTAGGACTGACTGAATCTTTAATGTTTAGGAATGAATGAATCTTAATGTAGGACTGACTGAATTCTTTAATGTGTAGGACTGACTGAATCTTAATGTGTAGGACTGACTCTTTATGTTAGGAATTAATGAATCTTTAATGTGTAGGACTGACTGAATCTTAATGTTTAGAATGAATGAATCTTTAATGTTAGGACTGACTGAATCTTTAATGTATAGACTGACTGAATCTTTAATGTGATAGACTGACTGAATCTTTATGTGTAGGACTGACTGAATATTGTAATGTGATAGACTGACTGAATCTTTAATGTATAGGACTGACTGAATCTTTAATGTATAGGAATGAATGAATCCTTTAATGTGATAGACTGACTGAATCTGTAATGTGCAGTGACGACTGAATCTTTAATGTGATAGACTGACTGAATCTTTAATGTATAGGACTGACTGAATCTTTAATGTATAGGATGAATGAATGCTTTAATGTTTAGGACTGACTGAATTCTTAATGGTAGGACCTGACTGAATCTTTTAATGTATAGACTGACTGAATCTTTAATGTGATAGACTGACTGAATCTTTAATGTGTATGACTGACTGAATCTTTAATGTATAGACTGACTGAACTTAATGTATAGGACTGACTGAATCTTTAATGTTATAGGAATGAATGAATCTTTAATGTGATAGACTGACTGAATCTGTTAATGTGCAGGACTGACTGAATCTTTAATGTGATAGACTGACTGAATCTTTATGATAGGAATGACATGATCGTTAAAGTTTAGGACTGACTTGAATCTTTTAATGTGTAAGGACTGACTGAATCTTTAATGTATTTAGGACTGACTGAATCTGTTAATGTAGACATGTGTGTCACTACGTTGGACCTTAGAAATCCTTTTTATGCTCTATTTTGGTTGTGGGCGTGAGTTGGGTTGGGCATTCTATGTTTTGTTCTATGTCTTCTATTTCTATGTGTTTGGCCGGGTGTGGTTCCAATCAGAGGCAGCTGTCTACGTTGTCTCTGATTGAGAAACCATACTTAGGCAGCTTTTCCCACCTGTGTTTTGTGGGTAGTTATTTTCTGTTTAGTGTTGCTGCACCTTACAGGACTTTACGTTTTCATTCGTTCGCGGTTGTTGTTTTTTGTGGGTTCTGTTTTAATAAAATATAACATGAACACTTACCACGTCTGCGCTTTGGTCCGATGATTCCTCATCTTTCAGACGACGAACGTTACAACATTAAGACTGACTGACTCTTTAATGTTACATGTAAGCCTGAACTTACTCTTTAATATATGGGACTGAATGAATCTTTAATGTATCGGATTAACTAAATCTTTAATGTATCAGATTGACTGAAATCTTTAATGTTAGGGATTGAATCAATCTTAATGTATACATGAAAGACTGACTGAATCTTTAATTATAGGACTGATTGAATCTTTGAAATATACATGTAAGATTGACTGACTATTTAATGTGTACATGTAAAGCCAGACTTACTCTTTAATATATAGGATAGAATGACTCTTTAATGTGTAGGACTGACTGGATCTTATGTATAGAACTGACTCAATCTTAATGTATAAGACTGACTGATTCTTTAATGTATACATGAAAGACTGTCTGACTATTTAATATATAGGACTGACTGAATCTGTATATGTGCAGGACTGACTGAATCGTTAATGTGCAGAGCTGACTGAATCATTAATTGCAGGACTGACTGAATCTTTAATGTGTAGGACTGACTGAATCTTTAATGTTTAGACTGAATCTTTAATGTGATAGACGACTGAATCTTTAATGTGCAGGACTGACTGAATATTTAATGTGCAGGACTGACTGAATCGTTAATGTGTAGGACTGACTGAATCTTTAATGTGTAGGACTGACTGAATCTTTAATGTTTAGGACTGAATCTTTAATGTGATAGACTGACTGAATCTTTAATGTGTAGGACTGACTGAATCGTTAATGTGTAGGATGACTGAATCTTTAATGTGTAGACTGACTGAATCAATTCTATTAGTGTTAGACTGACTGAATCTTTAATGTGTTAGGACTGACTGAATCTTTAATGTTAGGACTGACTGAATCTTTAAGTTTAGGACTGAATCTTAATGTGATAGACTGACTGAATCTTTAATGTTAGGACTGACTGATCTTTAATGTTTAGGACTGACTGAATCTTTAATGTTTAGGACTGACTGAATCGTTAATGTTTAGGACTGACTGAATCGTAATGTTTAGTACTGACTGAATCGTTAATGTTAGGACTGACTGAATCGTTAATGTGTAGAGCTGACTGAGTCTGAATGTGTAGGACTGACGAGTCTAATGTGAGGACTGACTGAATCGTTAATTTGCAGGACTGACTGAATCGTTAATGTGTAGGACTGACTGAATCGTTAATGTGCAGGACTGACTGAATCGTTAATGTGCAGGACTGACTGAATCGTTAATGTGCAGGACTGACTGAATCGTTAATGTGCAGGACTGACTGAATCTTTAATGTGATAGACTGACTGAATCGTTAATGTGCAGGACTGACTGAATCGTTAATGTGCAGGACTGACTGAATCGTTAATGTGCAGGACTGACTGAATCGTTATGTGCAGGACTGACTGAATCTAATGTGTAGGATGACTGAATCTTTAATGTGCAGGACTGACTGAATCGTTAAATGTGCAGGACTGACTGAATCGTTAATGTGCAGGACTGACTGAATCGTTAATGTGCAGGACTGACTGAATCGTTAATGTGCAGACTGACTGAATCGTTAATGTGCAGGACTGACTGAATCGTTAATGTGCAGGACTGCCTGAATTGTTAATGTGCAGGACTGACTGAATCGTAATGTGTAGGACTGGATGAGTCTAATGTGTAGAACTGACTGAATCGTTAATGTGTAGGACTGACTGAATCGTTAATGGCAGGACTGACTGAATCGTTAATGTGTAGGACTGACTGAATCGTTAATGTGAGGACTGACTGAATCTTAATGTGCAGGACTGACTGAATCGTTAATGTGCAGGACTGACTGAATCGTTAATGTGCAGGACTGACTGAATCGTTAATGGTGCAGGACTGACTGAATCGTTAATGTGCAGGACTGACTGAATCGTTAATGTAGGGACTGACTGAATCGTTAATGTGCAGGACTGACTGAATCTAATGTGCGGACTGACTGAATCGTTAATGTGCAGGACTGACTGAATCGTTAATGTGCAGGACTGACTGAATCGTTTAATGGTAGGACTGACTGAATCGTTAATGTGCAGGACTGACTGAATCGTTAATGTGCAGGATGACTGAATCGTTAATGTGCAGGACTGACTGAATCGTTAATGTGCAGGACTGACTGAATCGTTAATGTGCAGGACTGACTGAATCGTTAATGTGCAGGACTGACAGACGTTTAATGTGCAGGACTGACTGAATCGTTAATGTGCAGACTGACTGAATGTGAATGTGCAGGACTGACTGACTAATGTGAATGACTGATCTAATGTGATGACTGACTGAATCTTTAATTGATGGACTGACTGAACTTTAATGTGCAGGACTGACTGAATCTTTAATGTGATGACTAATGAATCTTTAATGGGATGGACTGACTGAATCGTTAATGTCGAGGACTGACTGAATCGTTAATGTGCAGGACTGACTGAATCGTTAAGTGTAGGACTGACTGAATCGTTAATGTTATAGACTGAGCTAATCTTTAATGTGCAGGACTGACTGAATCGTTAATGTGATAGACTGACTGAATCTTTAATGTGATAGACTGACTGAATCGTTAATGTGCAGGACTGAATGAATCTTTAATGTGATAGACTGACTGAATCTTTAATGTGATGGACTGACTGAATCGTTAATGTGCAGGACTGACTGAATCTTTAATGTGATAGACTGACTGAATCTTTAATGTGCAGGACTGACTGAATCTTTAATGTGCAGGACTGACTGAATCGTTAATGTGCAGGACTGACTGAATCGTTAATGTGTAGGACTGACTGAATCTTTAATGTGATAGACTGAATGAATCTTTAATGTGATGGACTGACTGAATCGTTAATGTGCAGGACTGACTGAATCTTTAATGTGCAGGACTGACTGAATCGTTAATGTGTAGGACTGACTGAATCTTTAATGTGATAGACTGACTGAATCTTTAATGTGCAGGACTGACTGAATCGTTAATGTGATAGACTGACTGAATCTTTAATGTGATAGACTGACTGAATCGTGTAATGTGCAGGACTGAATGAATCTTTAATGTGATAGACTGACTGAATCTTTAATGTGATGGACTGACTGAATCGTTAATGTGCAGGACTGACTGAATCTTTAATGTGATAGACTGAATGAATCTTTAATGTGCAGGACTGACTGAATCTTTAATGTGCAGGACTGACTGGAACGTTAATGTGCAGGACTGACTGAATCGTAATGTGTAGGACGACTGAATCTTTAATGTGATAGACTGACTGAATCGTTAATGTGCAGGACTGACTGAATCGTTAATGTGCAGGACTGACTGAATCTTTGATGTATACATGTAAGACTGACAAACTTTAATGTGCAGGACTGACTGAATCGTTAATGTCCAGGACTGACTGAATCTTTGATGTATACATGTAAGACTGACTGAAACTTTAATGTGTAGGACTGACTGAATCTTTAATGTGTATTATCTGTTGGATAATGTTAAAAGGACAAGACAACGCTAGAAATGGAGATCAGGCACAATTTCTCAATTTGCCTTAGAACATGTAGGCTGCGTTAAAACAGGAAGCCCAATTCTGATCTTTTTTTCTTCACTAATTGGTCTTTTGATCCATCAGATGAACTCTTATGCCAAATTTAGTGCAAAATAACAGAATTCGGTTGCCAGTGCAAAACAAAGCCTTAGATGTTCCATATTCAAGTGATATCATGTCACGTGTAAGTAAGACCGTGACACATTTTATGCCATGCCACGTTTGATGTCATAGTTTCAAATTGTCACTCGCTCACATTTCAATCGAGCACGGCATATGTAAGCAAGCCTCAATTCAGGATAAAACGGTTGAACTGTAACCCACACTGATAATTATACAATTCTGTTTACATGAAGTGTTCCAGTGTTGGAGTTTGCAAGTTCTTTTCTGCAATTCCAGCCACTTACAAGACATCCAGAGGCTAGAGTGATTACTCTTTCCTTCCTGCAAATTTCAATAGGCCTTCAATTTGTAAATTTGACCCAGTCAATAGTCAAATTGTGTTCCCTTTTTGAATTACACCCTCTTTGTTCTGTCTCACCAGAATGACCCACCAACACGGTGTCATGATGATCAATAAAATGTAGTTCTGTAATTCTTACAATACAGTATGTCTAAACTTCTCTTTAATTCTGTCCACCCCCACCCCTTACATTTTATAAATAGTAAAAATCCTATCCTTTGATGTAGATCTCTAAACATATCCTTAAATAGGTTACTCCTGGGGTAGAAACATCCCCAGAGCCCTTAGAAGCCTGTAGATGAAACAACCTTCCACGAGGGCAGCATATGTTAGTGGTGAGGAGGAAAAGAGAAACTCTAAATATCAAGGCAAGGAGAAGTTGTTCTGGAGGAGGAGAAGAGAGCAGGTGGCTGCTGAGTTCAGACTGTCAGGACAAAGCTGTTTTCAGGATGAGGTTTTCTTTTCTCCCTCACTTTTTCTTGCTTCCATCAAGTCTTGTCCTGCTAGGCTTCCAATGATCTTCCCTCTGTCTGTCTGCATGCCTGCTCTGTCTGCCTGTCTGTCTGCCTGCTCTGTCAGACAGACAGACATACAGACAGGCAGACGGTCTGCCTACCTACCTCTGTGTCTGTCTGCCTGTCTACCTGTCTGTCTGTCTGTCTGTCTGTTCTGCTTCAGAGTGGCATTATTATCAGTAAAGTGCTTCTAAATCCTTCTAGCGCTCAACAACAGGATGTCTTCTGCATGGTAATCCCCTAGGATACTGATCCGTCACTCCTCCCTCACTCTCTCTTGCCTTGCATGCCTAAGACAGCTGGGAAAGCAGTCCCTGCCCAATGATCCCCGCACTGCACACAATGGGGATCTCTCAGACAGGGCAGGCCATTGAGGCCAGGGACCAGACAGAACAGTGACTGGTCTGTACAGTGGTTTTACAGTAGGGTTGTCTGTGTGCTTGATAAGAATAACATGAACTCTTCACAGAGTCAAGGGAGACTCTGGGGGAATCAAGGCAGAACAGGAGGGGTATCAAAGGACAGACACTGATGTCCAGCCCATCATCCTCAGATCCCTCAGAGAAGATCATGGAGTTCTTGGTCTACGTCCCAAATGGCACCCTATTCCCTAAATAGTGCACTACTTTAACATAGGTTAGTGTAATCCTAGCTCCACCATAATGACCAGAAACTAAGCACAATCACTTCAGCGGTATATACTTTATTCTGCCCGGTAACACCACTATACCTTCCCCTAATACTTTTCAGTCAATGATCTGAATGTCTTCTATTGAGAAGCCTACAGCAGTGTTGTCATACTCATTCCAGGGCTGAGTGTCTGCAGGTTTTAGTTTTGTCCTTTTAGTGAAGACCCAGACAGCGAGGTGAGGGGAGTTCCTCTCTAATTAGTGACCTTCAAGTACAAGGGTGGAGCGAAAACCCACAGACACCCGGCCCTCTGTGGACTGTGTTTGACACGTGGTATAGAGGATGACTGTAGAAGAGAAAGTGATAGTCTACTCAGGACTCCTTAGGACTGAAAAAAKCCCACTGAGAGTGAGAGCAGTAGAGAGAGGTGGAGAGGGGGAGAGAGAGAGACGGAGAGACAAATTAAAGAGGTATTCATCTGTACTCAAAGCATATTTATACACAGTATTATTAGGAGTAAGGAGATGAGTGGAGTCTACACAGAAAGCCTCTCCTCTGCTCCCCTATCTTGGCATAACGCCCAGCCCTCTCATTCTTAAGTACTTAAGGCAGTTTCAAGGTTTTTGCTGATTCAGTCTTTCAGCTGATAAATAGGCCATTGAAAGAGTCACAAATTAAAGATATGATGTGTAATTAAGAGTTTTACTTCCGCTCCCTTCCCCTCCCTTCCACTCCTACTCTTTTTATTGTCCTGTCTCTCATTTGTTCTGTGTTAGTTGAGCTGTCGCTTGCTTATCAGGGACTCTGACTTAGTCTGTGAACTTGGTCTTTGAGTTTGTCTTGAAAGCTTTGGTTGTTCATGAAACCTGCATCCTTTCTTGAACATCAATCACCAACCAAAACAGAGACACAAACCACACTACCAAGAATGTGACCAAGGACAAACAGATATCTAACATCATAAAGACAAACTACAGGATCCTGTCTACACAACATGATCCTTGTTGTTTGACTGAGAAGATAATGCCACCATGAATCTGACAGAGAGGGGGCAGCGTACTCAAAGGGACTACACTCATCCTTATAGC
This sequence comes from Salvelinus sp. IW2-2015, assembly GCF_002910315.2. Classification (NCBI taxonomy): domain Eukaryota; kingdom Metazoa; phylum Chordata; class Actinopteri; order Salmoniformes; family Salmonidae; genus Salvelinus; species Salvelinus sp. IW2-2015. Next base: position 67,299,906 of record NC_036858.1, on the reverse strand, counting down.
AGCCAAACGTGGCTTTGATAGAAGAGAGAGCTTCAGAGGGCTACAACACTCCTTGGAGAACAAACAGAGCATTTTATCCAACTCCATTAACACAACAGTGTGGTTAGGTGGCAACTTAAAGAGTATATCAGAGACTTTAAAACATGCATGGGAAAGACTTCTCCACTGCACTGAACAAAACTGAATCATTTTTACTAAAATATGCATTGAAATTCCATTCTAATTAATCTGTAATAAAAATGTACATTAACATTGTGTAAATCATATTAAATGCTTTAATATTGTCCTACTTGTGTCATCTATGTGAGACCCCAATCATATCAGATGTAGTGACTGATTTATGTGTGTATGAGCTCCCGAGTGGCGCAGCGGTCTATAAGGCACTGCATCTCAGTGCAAGAGGCGTCACCGCAGTCCTTGGTTTGAATTCAGGCTGCATCACATCCGGCCGTGATCGGGAGTCCCATAGGGCGGTGCACAATTTGCCCAGCGTCCTCCAGGTTTGGCTGGGGTAGGCTGTCATTGTAAATAAGAATTTGTTCTTAACTGACTTGCCTAGTTAAATAAAGGTCACATTTCATTGTTCACTGCAGCAGTAGGCTGAGAAGAATATCACATTCTGCTCACGCCTGAAATGAACCATGCACATCTAACTTGCTATATTATGTTCATCATATATCATTTTATTATCATTATGTTTGCATCCTATATGTAGTGGACTATTGAGGAAATAGGGTGCCYTTTAGGAAACATTCCATAAAAATAACAGGAAAAGGGTGAATTTGCATCAGTGGACTGGCTTCGCCTTGAGGCTCAGTTGAAATGCATGATTGGAGGATTTCATTATAGAGTATAGAGCAGTGGATGCTGCTGAGGGGAGAATGTCTCATAATAATGTCTGTAACAGAGCTAATGGAATGGCATCAAACACCTGTAAACCATGTCTTTGATGTATTTGATACAGTTCCAGAACTGTGAACTGTGTAGGTAGAGATATCATCTCTTATAGCTCACCATCAGAATGGTGTAGTGTACTGTAGGTAGAGATAACATCTCCTATAGCCTATCTACCATCAGAACAGTATACTGTAGGTAGGGATATCATCTCCTATAGCCTACCATCAGAACGGTTGTACTGTAGGTAGAGATATCATCTCCTCTAGCCTAGCATCAGAACAGTATACTGTAGGTAGGGATATCATCTCCTATAGACTACCATCAGAACAGTATACTGTAGGTAGAGATATCATCTCCTATAGCCTACCATCAGAACAGTATACTGTAGTTAGGGATATCATCTCCTATAGACTACCATCAAGAACAGTATACTGTAGGTAGGGATATCATCTCCTATAGCCTAATATCAGAACAGTATAATGTAGGTAGGGAATATCATCTCCTATAGCATACCTTCAAAACTTTATACTGTAGGTAGAGAATATCATCTCCTCTAGCCTACCATCAGAACGGTGTACAGTAGGTAGGGATATCATCTCCTATAGCCTACCATCAGAACAGTATACTGTAGGTAGGGATATCATCTCCTCTAGCCTACCATCAGAACAGTATACTGTAGGTAGGGATATCATCTCCTATAGCCTACCATCAGACAGTATATCTGTAGGTAGAGATATCATCTCCTCTAGCCTACCATCAGAACAGTATACTGTAGGTAGAGATATCATTTCCTATAGCCTACATCAGAACAGTGTACTGTAGGTAGAGATATCATCTCCTATAGCCTACCATCAGAACAGTATCTGTAGGTAGAGATATCATTTCCTATAGCCTACCATCAGAACAGTGTACTGTAGGTAGAGATATCATCTCCTATAGCCTACCATCAGAACAGTATACTGTAGGTAGAGATATCATCTCCTATAGCCTACCATCAGAACAGTATACTGTAGGTAGGGATATCATCTCCTATAGCCTACCATCAGAACAGTATACTGTAGGTAGGGATATCATCTCCTATAGCCAACCATCAGAACTGTGTACAGTAGGAAGAGATATAATTTCCTATAGCCTACCATCAGAACAGTATACTGTAGGTAGGGATATCATCTCCTATAGCCTACCATCAGAACGGTGTACAGTAGGAAGAGATATAATTTCCTATAGCCTTCCATCAGAACAGTATACTGTAGGTAGGGATATCATCTCCTATAGCCTACCATCCTGAACAGTATACTGTAGTTAGGGATATCATCTCCTATAGCCTACATCATATTGGTGTACTGTAAGTCGCTCTGGAATAAGAGCGTCTGTTAAATGACTTAAATGTAATTGTAATGTAGGTAGAGATATCATCTCCTATAGCCTACCATAGAAACAGTATACTGTAGGTAGGGATATCTTCTCCTATAGCCTACCATCAGAACGGTGTACAGTAGGAGAGATATAATTTCCTATAGTCTACCATCAGAACAGTATACTGTAGGTAGGGATATCATCTCCTATAGCCTACCATCAGAACAGTATACTGTAGGTAGGGATATCTCTCCTATAGCCTACCATCAGAACGGTGTACAGTAGGAAGAGATATCATATCCTATAGCCTACCATCAGAACGGTGTCTGTAGGTAGAGATATCATCTCCTTAGCCTAGCATCAGAACAGTATACTGTAGGTAGGGATATCATCTCCTATAGATACCATCAGAACAGTATACTGTAGGTAGAGATATCATCTCCTCTAGCCTACCTCAGAACAGTATACTGTAGTTAGGGATATCATCTCCTATAGACTACCATCAGAACAGTATACTGTAGGTAGAGATATCATCTCCTATAGCCTAGCATCAGAACAGTATACTGTAGTTAGGGATATCATCTCCTATAGACTACCATCAGAACAGTATACTGTAGGTAGAGATATCATCTCCTCTAGCCTAGCATCAGAACAGTATACTGTAGGTAGGGATATCATCTCCTATAGACTACCATCAGAAACAGTACACTGTAGGTAGAGATATCATCTCCTCTAGCCTACCATCAGAACAGTATACTGTAGTTAGGGATATCATCTCCTATAGACTACCATGAACGGTATACTGTAGGTAGGGATATTCATCTCCTATAGCCTACCATCAGAACGGTGTACTGTAGGTAGAGATATCATTTCTTATAGCCTATCTCCATCAGAACAGTTACTGTAGGTAGGGATATCATCTCCTATAGCCCACCATCAGAACGGTGTACTGTAGGTAGAGATATCATCTCCTCTAGCCTACCATCAGAACGGTGTACTGTAGGTAGAGATATCATCTCCTCTACCTACCATCAGAACAGTATACTGTAGGTAGGGATATCATCTCCTATAGCCTACCATCAGACCAGTATACTGTAGGTAGGGATATCATCTCCTATAGCCTACCATCAGAACAGTATACTGTAGGTAGAGATATCATCTCCTCTAGCCTACCATCAGAACAGTATACTGTAGGTAGAGATATCATTTCCTATAGCTACCATCAGAACAGTGTACTGTAGGTAGAGATATCATCTCCTATAGCTACCATCAGAACAGTAATCTGTAGGTAGAGATATCATTTCCTATAGCCTACCATCAGAACAGTGTACAGTAGAAAGATATATAATTTTCTATAGCCCACCATCAGAACAGTATACTGTAGGTAGGGATATCATCTCCTATAGCCTACCATCAGAACAGTGTACAGTAGGAAGATATATCATTTCCTATAGCCTACCATCAGAACGGTGTACAGTAGGAAGAGATATAATTTCCTATAGCCTACCTCAGAACAGTATACTGTAGGTAGGGATATCATCTCCTATAGCCTACCATCAGAACGGTGTACAGTAGGAAGGGATATCATCTCCTATAGCCTACCATCAGAACGGTGTACAGTAGGTAGGGATATCATCTCTATAGCCTAATATCAGAACAGTATATGTAGGTAGGGATATCATCTCCTATAGCATACCATCAAAACTTTATACTGTAGGTAGAGATATCATCTCCTCTAGCCTACCATCAGAACGGTGTACAGTAGGTAGGGATAATCATCCCTATAGCCTACCATCAGAACAGTATACTGTAGGTAGGGATATCATCTCCTCTAGCCTACCATCAGAACAGTATACTGTAGGTAGGGATATCATCTCCTATAGCCTACCATCAGAACAGTATACTGTAGGTAGAGATATCATCTCCTCTAGCTACCATCAGAACAGTATACTGTAGTTAGGGATATCATCTCCTATAGCCTACCATCAGAACGGTGTCTGTAGGTAGAGATATCATTCTTATAGCCTATCTACCATCAGAACAGTATACTGTAGGTAGGGATATCATATCCTATAGCCTACCATCAGAACGGTGTACTGTAGGTGAGGATATCTATCCTCTAGCCTAGCATCAGAACAGTATACTGTAGGTAGGGATATCATCTCCTATAGACTACCATCAGAACAGTATACTGTAGGTAGAGAATATCATCTCCTCTAGCCTACCATCAGAACAGTATACCTGTAGTTTAGGGATATCAATCTC
>NC_036858.1:67290315-67294451 GCF_002910315.2 Salvelinus sp. IW2-2015 | reverse complement strand
TGCACTCATGCAGTGAAGGGTATGGACATTGCCAATGCAAGAGCAGATCAGGTGTCAGAGGATATCCTTGACTGCAACCCAAATTCACAGAGTGAATTTAACTCCTGAAATCAACGCTAGAAATTTTACAAAGAAAAATCAACACTGACTAATTTGTTGTGTGAGATGGAGGGTTGGGGTGTCTGTTTGTGGGGGGTTGGTGTTGTGTTGTGTGTGCGTGAGTGCGTCCTCACAGGATTGAGGAGCTGAGACAAAGCAATTACTCTTCCTTGTTGTTACATGCAGCTTGCCAGCGACCATGATGGAACAACAACTAGCCATAGAATAATGATGAATGCAGTGAAAAAGGGAAAGGGAGTAGATGGCAACATGCAACATGCTTTACAATACTTAATGATGGTTACGATTGAGGAGAACAGTATTTTTCAGGGTCCAGCACTTTTGTCTGTGTTTGTGTGTTACTAAACTGTAGCCCATTCCCTACCCTAGATAGCAAATGAATCACATTTCCCAGAAATTTGGAAAGGCTTTTTCTCATTGTTAATCTGATTTCCCATTTCGAGGAGACAGAATGGATTTTGATGCAATGCATATTTAAAGTGTATTTTGTAAAATGCTCTCTAGTATGCAAATGACTATGTTTTACACACGCTCCTATCCAAAGCGATTTACAGGAGCAATTAGGGTTAAGTGTCTTGCTCAAGGGGACATCGACAGAGTTTCCACCTAGTTCCCTCAGGGATTCGACACAACAACCGTTTAGTTACAGGTCCAATACTTAACCACCAGGCTACCTGACACCCCGTACAACTGCCATGACTGAAAATCAGTTTTTTGATCCAGTGAATATGAATATATGGAGCTCAGGTGGTAGAGCAGGGCACCTGTGATGCCAGGATAGTGGGTTCGATTCCCAGGACTAACCATTTGTAAAATGTTGTGCGCATGACTGTGATTCATTATAAACTCGTCTGCAAAATGTCATATTTTATTATCATTCTATACTAAATCCACATCTTCAGTTGTTAGAAGAACCATATGAATCCAGAGACACAGCCAACACCCGAGGGTCTTATACTGTAGTTTCCCTAAATGCTGAGTTTAGGCTAGCACTCAGGGTTATCATCAAGTCCATCCTCTACTCTCAAGGCTAACATCAATGTCTCAGGGGTGTTGGGATAATAACCATCATTTTCTCTGAACTCAATGGTTGGATTCTCTGGTCTGATGAGACCAAGATTGAGCTCTTTGACCTTTTAAATAAAGGTTCAAAATAAAAAAAAATTAAAATGGCTTCGTCCATTCATAATACGTCTATATTAATCATGTCTCTGATTGCCTTTCATTTGGAAACCAAACTGGTGAGTTTATGAGACACCAACACCTGTGACAGCAGGGCCATTCCCTCTGGCTTCACAGACAATATTAGATTTTAGTTGTGAGGTGTTTGTGCATCGTCCCTGACAGAGAAAGAGGGGCTTCCCTCTCCATTGTTGCATTGTGGTCCGGGAGGTTCGTGTTTGTCTGTATGACATTTTCTGTCAATCACATCTTTAATCAATGTCATTAAGTTTTGGTTTATTCTCCTCAACGAGGTTAGCTAGCCTCGGTAGCTAAGTATTTTATGTCTCTGATTGCCTTTCATTTGGAAACCAAACTGGTGAGTTTATGAGACACCAACACGAACCTCCCGGACCACAATGCAACAATGGAGAGGAAGCCCCTCTTTCTCTGTCAGGACGATGCACAAACCCTCACAACTAAATCTAATTTGTCTTGAAGCGATCTGTGAAGCCAGAGGGAATGGCCCTGCTGTCACAGGTGTTGGTGTCTCATAAACTCACCAGTTTGGTTTCCAAATGAAAGGCAATCAGAGACATGATTAAATATAGACTGTATTTATGAATGGACGAAGCCATTTTAATTTTTTTTTTATTTGAACCTTTATTTAAAAGGTCAAAGAGCTCAATCTTGGTCTCATCAGACCAGAGAATCCAACCATTGAGTTCAGAGAAAATGATGGTTATTATCCCAACACCCCTGAGACATTGATGTTAGCCTTGAGAGTAGAGGATGGACTTGATGATAACCCTGAGTGCTAGCCTAAACTCAGCATTTAGGGAAACTACAGTATAAGACCCTCGGGGTGTTGGCTGTGTCTCTGGATTCATATGGTTCTTCTAAACAACTGAAGATGTGGATTTAGTATAGAATGATAATAAAATATGACATTTTGCAGACGAGTTTATAATGAATCACAGTCATGCGCACAAACATTTTACAAATGGTTAGTCCTGGGAATCGAACCCACTATCCTGGCATCACAGGTGCCCTGCTCTACCACCTGAGCTCCATATATTCATATTCACTGGATCAAAAAACTGATTTTCAGTCATGGCAGTTGTACGGGGTGTCAGGTAGCCTGGTGGTTAAGTATTGGACCTGTAACTAAACGGTTGTTGGTTCGAATCCCTGAGGGAACTAGGTGGAAACTCTGTCGATGTACCCTTGAGCAAGACACTTAACCCTAATTGCTCCTGTAAATCGCTTTGGATAGGAGCGTGTGTAAAACATAGTCATTTGCATACTAGAGAGCATTTTACAAAATACACTTTAAATATGCATTGCATCAAAATCCATTCTGTCTCCTCGAAATGGGAAATCAGATTAACAATGAGAAAAAGCCTTTCCAAATTTCTGGGGAAATGTGATTCATTTGCTATCTAGGGTAGGGGAATGGGCTACAGTTTAGTAACACACAAACACAGACAAAAGTGCTGGACCCTGAAAAATACTGTTCTCTCAATCGTAACCATCATTAAGTATTGTAAAGCATGTTGCATGTTAGCCATCTATCTCCCCTTTCCCTTTTTCACTGCATTCATCATTATTCTATGGCTAGTTGTTGTTCCATCATGGTCGCTGGCAAGCTGCATGTAACAACAAGGAAGAGTAATTTGCTTTGTCTCAGCTCCTCAATCCTGTGAGGACGCACTCACGCACACACACACAAKACCAACCCCCCCACAAACAGACACCCCAACCCTCCATCTCACACAACAAATTAGTCAGTGTTGATTTTTCTTTGTAAAATTTCTAGCGTTGATTCAGGAGTTAAATTCACTCTGTGAATTTGGGTTGCAGTCAAGGATATCCTCTGACACCTGATCTGCTCTTGCATTGGCAATGTCCATACCCTTCACTGCATGAGTGCACAACTTGATAGCTATCTGGATAAAACCTTTAGCCACAGCACCTGGGTTGGTGCTGCTCAGGTAACTGCTCCTCTTCCTGGACACTGTTACTACCTCTACACTATTACATTAATTAGGGAAAGGGGATACCTAGTCAGTTGCACAACTGAATGCATTTATCCAAAATGCGTCTTCCACATTTAACCCAACCCCTCTGAATCAGAGAGGTGCGGGGGACTGCCTTAATCAATGTCATCGGCACCCAGGGAGCAATTGTTGTTTGGTGTTAACTGCCTTGATTTTTTTCCCACCTTGCCGGCTCGGGGATTCAAACCAGCAACCTTTCGGTTACAGGCCCAACACTCTTAACCGCTATGCTCCCTGCCATCCCTACTATAACTTGTTACATAATGCTTCAGTGGACTGATTGTCAGCGCTTCATGTTCTCTTCAGTCAACTTGGAACCTGCCATCTCCTAAAGCCCAACCACAAGACTCAAACAGACCAGAGACTGACAGGCGCAGAGGTGGGACGTACAGTGACAGGAATGCTGGGTAATAGCTAGGCTAGCTCCAATAGCCACCAAGCAAAGCTAACTGAGTGAGGACCTAGTCTGCTCTAAACAAACAGACCACAGAGGAAAACATTACACACTGTACAGTCTCCTCCATGCCACTACTTCCAGCCACCACAAAACAAGGCATGAAATACTACTGCCTCCCAACTACACAACACATGAAATACTACTGCCTACCAACTGCACAACACATGAATCATCTCAGCATGACATCACTCAGCGCCCAGAGACAGATTCTCAACTTCCGTCCCTTCCTCCCCCCGTCTCGTAAATGAACCAGGGGAGAGAGAAAGCCAGAGCCAGGTTAGGGTGAGAGAGAAAGCCAGGGCAGGGGGAGAGAGAAAGCCAGGGCAGGGGGAGAGAGA
>NC_036858.1:67284997-67290290 GCF_002910315.2 Salvelinus sp. IW2-2015 | reverse complement strand
CGAAGCTTTCAACCTCCGATCGTCCTAAAGCCACCACCGAGACTCAACAGACAAGACTGACAGGCGCAGATGAGCGATACAGTGAGACAGGAAATCTGGTATACTATAGGCTAAAGCCCAATAGCCACCACAGCAAAAGCAACTGATTGAGACCTAGCTCTGCTCGAAACAACAGACCACAGAGGAAAAACATACACACGTACAGTCTCCTCCATGCCACTACTTTCCATCCAACCACTAAAACCAAGGCATAAATACGGACTGCCTCACCAATACACATACACATTAGAATACTATGCGCCTACTCAACAATGCAACAACACATGAACATCTCAGACATTGACCATCAGCTCAGCGCCAGAAGACAAATTCGTCAAACTTCCGTCCCTTTCCCCCGTCTCGTAAAGACCAGGAGAGAGAAAGCTCAAGCCATAGGCTGAGAAGAAACCAGAGAGCAGGGGAGACGAGAACCAGGCAGGGGAGAGAAAACCAGGCACGGAAGAGAAAGGCAGAGCCAGGTTAGGAGATAGAAACCAAGCCAGCCGCAGGAGAAAGAAAGCCAGGACGGAGCAGAGGAGAAAGCCAGGAGCACGGTTGAGAGAGAAAGCCAGAGCCAGGTTAGGGAGAGAGAAAGCAGAGCCACAGGGGGAGAAAGAAAGCCAGGCACGGGAGAGAAACCCACTGGGCACGGGAGAGAGAACCAGGCACGGGGGAGAGATAAACCAGGAACAGGGAGAGAGAAAAAGCCAGGGCGGGCGGAGAGAAACACACGCGCAGAGGAAGAGAAACCGAGGAGGAGAAGAAAGCCAGCAGGGGAGAAGAGAGAAACGCAGGCAGGGGGATAGAGCAAACACAGGCACGGAGGAGAAACCAGGCAGGGAGAAGAAAGCAGGGTCACAGGGAGAGAGAAATCCAGGCAGGGGAGACAGAAAGCCAGGCACGGGGGGGGGGCGCGAACGCGGGCGGAGAGAGAAAAGCCAGAGCACGAGGAAAGAGAAACCAGCGCAGCGGGGAAAGAGAAAGCCAGGGCAGGGGAGAGAGAAAACCAGGGCATAGGAGAGAGAAACCAGGGCAGGGAGAAGAAAGCCAGACCAAGCATAAGAGCCTCTTTCCACTCTGTGCCTGCAGTGATAACCAAAGGTTGAAGGGTCATACAGATTAGGCTAAGTGTATACCCCCTATCAAACACTCCAATCCCTTCCCCAAAATGACCACTGGCCAACATCACTGACTCAATAATAGAGTACATACTCACAGAGACACAGTCCCTGATGTGATATCTCTACAACTTTCAGGAGATTACTAGTGTGGGATGGATGGCATGCACTCTCACTTGAAATAGATTAGCCAGGTGCTCTGTCTTCTGCGGATGATTACCACGCTAAGCACCTTTTTAAATCCACCACTTAATCACTGAGCTGAAAAACATGTAAGCTCTCTACAGGAACACACTCAACAAAATGAACCGGATATCTCTGCCCTCCAAAGACGCTCCCAAGAATGTAAAGTAAAGCAAAACATAAGGATTTGTTCTTCTCCTCCTAAAATCAGTAGTTTTGCAGTGTTGCTTGAAAAGCTTCGGACCATAGCTCACGTTAAGTCCAGCAAAGCTCCCATCTGCTCTGCAAAAGAGATCCCAGCATGTCCTCTCTCTGCTGTTGTGTGTGTTGTGTGTGCTTGTGTGTTGTGTGTGTGGGAGGTGTGTGTGTGTGTGTGGTGTTGTGTGTGTGGTGTGTGGAATGTGTTGTTGTGTGTGCGTTGTGGCGGGCGGGCGTGCAAGCGGAGGGAAGGGGGGAAGGAGCGAGTGTGTGTGTGTGTGTGCCAGTGTATCAATGTGTGTAAGACACACACCAAGATGTGATGACTTTCATTGGAATTCCAAATGCAGGTCAAGCACACGGCCATTAACCTTGAAACCATGAGGCAGAAAGAAACAAAAACCACCTTCATGAGAAGAAAGAAACCAGGATGTTATTATTCATCGTTGTTTGGTTTGCCTTGTCTTTCTCTGGCATGATGGTGGTGGATCCCAGTTCAAATGTCCCACACCTGTTGTTACTGTTTGACCTCCAAAGCAGGATCCACCTCTCTCTCTCTGTCTATCTCCCCCTCTCCCCTGCTGTGCCCTTCCCTGGGCCTGTAATAGATGGCCTCACCCTGACAAGGGGTTTTAACAGTATCGCAAACATTCATCTGAAGGACTGCCCTTTATTCATGAGTCTGAGACTTGGAGCTGTCTGCCATTGATGAAAGAGACGGTGAGAGGGAGGTAGAGAGTGGAGAGGAGAAAGACATTGTGGTCTCTCACCAAACAGCAAGTACGGAGAGACAAACATGTTCCCACTGACTGCATAAGGCTTTGATGGGACATGACTGGATGACCTAAAGATCTGATGTAGGATGCATGGGGAGATAGGAGATACAGTACATGGCATTCCAAAATTCTGGTAACTTTCCCAATATTCCTAGGTTTTACCGAAAACCTGGTTGGAAGAATCCTGGAATCAGGAAAGAATCAACCAGGATTTCTGGAAAACCTGGGAATATTGGGAAAGTTAACAGAATTTTGGATCCCAACTTCCAGAACATTGTGGCCCAAACCCTAAACCCTTTGTATCTATCTTTCATGCAGCTCTTAATTAAATGTCAAAGGCTAATCAAAGTGTCTGAGCCAAGGCAAAATGCCTGAGGGTCAGGACAGCACAGATTTTTTCAGATATTGACATCTCTTTGTGTTGGATCATCTGTAAGAGGCTGCTGTTCTGCTGTTCCTTCCCATCAGTCCCTTCACCTCCTCCTCACCATCTGTGACATCATCAGCCACTAAGCCTGCCTGGTTTATTTGGACAGGCCTTTCCAAACAGGAATGCTACGATGAATCAGCAAACAGGATAACATGACGCAGATGTGGTGGGTCGATGGTCACGGGCAGATTTGATGGTCAATTAATTAAGACCCGGTAATAACCTGGTTCCTCTTTGCCCCAGGGTTCCATATGTAGGGAATAGGGGTGCCATTTGGGACAAAGACAGTGTAATGGAGTCAACTCCACAGAGTTTTTTTCTTCACATCACTTGGATTTAACCGCTAGGCTAACTGCCACCCCTTATATCTAACCGCTAGGCTACCTGCCACCCCTTATATCTAACCGCTAGGCTACCTGCCACCGCTTATATCTAACCACTAGGCTACCTGCCACCCCTTATATCTAACCGCTAGGCTAACTGCCACCCCTTATATCTAACCGCTAGGCTACCTGCCACCCCTTATATCTAACCGCTAGGCTACCTGCCACCCCTTATATCTTAACCATAGGCCTACCTGCCACGGTCTTATATCTAACCGCTTAGGCTTACCTGCCCCCCTCTGTAGGTATCTATACCAGTAGGCTACCTGCCACCCCTTATATCTCAACCGCTAGGCGTACCCTGCCACCCCTTATATCTAACGCGTAAGGCCTACCTGCACACTCGCTTATATGTACGCTTAGGCTACCTGCCACCGCTTATATCTAACGTAGGCTACTGCCACCCCTTATATCTAACCGCTAGGTCTCCTGCCACCCCTTATATCTTAACCGCTAGGCTACCTGCCCCCTTATATCTAACCGCTAGGCTACCTGTCACCCCTTATTCTAACCGCTGGCTACCTGTCACACTTATATCTAACGCTAGGCTCCTGTCACCCTCTTATATCTAACCGCTAGGCTACCTGTCACCCCTTCTCTTTCTCACTCCACTTATTACAAGTTAACAGCTTTCTCTTCATAAACTCTCTTGGATAATACAGGTCTATCCGATCATAAGTGTATCTTGTCGATCAAATGTGTGTCTGTGTGTGTGTGTACGTGCATGCATGTCTTTGTGCTGCGTGCGATGTGTGCTTGTGTGTGTGTGATGCGCTTTGTTCTGCATGTGTGAGTGTGTGTGTGGCCTATGTGTGCGTATGGATGAATAAAGGTGATGGTGGGAAGTTGGTTATGGAATATGATGAATATGCTGAATCATGTGTATGGATGAATAAAGTTGAATGGAGTGTAGTGTGATGCATGTGTGTAATCAGTGATAAATAAAGTGAATGAGTGGTTGACCATGTGTATGGATGAATAAAGTGAATGACTGGTTGAACATGTGTAGGGGATGAATAAGTGAATGAGTGGTTGAACATGTGTATGGATGATAAAGGTGACTGAGTGTTGAACATCTGTGTATGGATGAATAAAGTGAATGACTGGTTGAACACTGTGTAGTGGATGAATAAAGTGAATGAGTGGTTGAACATGTGTGATGGATGAATAAAGTGAATGACTGGTTGAACATGTGTATGGATGAATAAAGTGAATGAGTGGTTGAACATGTGTATGGATGAATAAAGTGAATGGGTGGTTGAAGCATGTGTATTGGATGAATAAAGTGAATGAGTGGTTGAACAGTGTGTTAGGGATTTGAATAAGTAAATGAGTGTTGAACATGTGTATGGGATGAATAAAGTGAATGAGTGGTTTGAACATGTGTATGGATGAATAAAGTGAATGAGTGGTTTGAACATGTGTAGTATGAATAAGTGAATGAGCTGGTTGAACATCAGCACTTCTTCCTCATCTGTCCTCACCTACATGTGGTACATTGTAACTAAAGCATCTAGATCAACATGGCAGGATTTATTTTATGAAGCATTGACCTGAATAACACTGACTCCATCCTGCAGCTATCAATTCCCTAACATAACAATATTAATTTTATTCTCTCCCATGCATGCGTGTCCAGACTGTAAGAGAAATAATAATTCTGTCATTTAGACATAGAAAGTCTAGACTATATCCGGCAGAGCTCATTCTGACACTCAACAGGTCATTCATGGGATATCACCTGTAGGACCCAACATAAACTCATATCAACATCTGTACCTGTAGGACCTCAAACTAAACTCAATAATCAACATCTGTACCTGTAGGACCTCAACATAAACTCATATCAACATCTGTACCTGTAGGACCTCAACATAAACTATATCAACATCTGTACCTGTAGGACCTCAACATAACTCATATCAACATCTGTACCTTGTAGGACCTCAACATAAACTCATATCAACATCTGTACCTGTAGGACCTCAACATAACTCATATCAACATCTGTACCTGTAGGACCTCAACATAAACTCATATCAACATCTGTACCTGTAGGACCTCAACATAAACTCATATCAACATCTGTACCTGTAGGACCTCAACATAAACTCATATCAACATCTGTACCTGTAGGACCCACCATAAACTCATATCAACATCTTA
>NC_036858.1:67282550-67284972 GCF_002910315.2 Salvelinus sp. IW2-2015 | reverse complement strand
ACAGACTCGTAAGAGAAACTAATAATTCTGTCATTTTAGACATAGAAAGTCTAGACTATATCCAGGCCAGAGCCTCATTCTGACACTCAACAGGTCATTCATGGGATATCACCTGTAGGACCCAACATAAACTCATATCAACATCTGTACCTGTAGGACCTCAACATAAACTCATATCAACATCTGTACCTGTAGGACCTCAACATAAACTCATATCAACATCTGTACCTGTAGGACCTCAACATAAACTCATATCAACATCTGTACCTGTAGGACCTCAACATAAACTCATATCAACATCTGTACCTGTAGGACCTCAACATAAACTCATATCAACATCTGTACCTGTAGGACCTCAACATAAACTCATATCAACATCTGTACCTGTAGGACCTCAACATAAACTCATATCAACATCTGTACCTGTAGGACCTCAACATAAACTCATATCAACATCTGTACCTGTAGGACCTCAACATAAACTCATATCAACATCTGTACCTGTAGACCCAACATAAACTCATATCAACATCTGTACCTGTAGGACCCAACATAAACTCATATCAACATCTGTACCTGTAGGACCCCCAACATAAACTCATATCAACATCTGTACCTGTAGGACCCCACAACATAAACTCATATCAACATCTGTACCTGTAGGACCTCAACATAAACTCATATCAACATCTGTACCTGTAGGACCCCAACATAGAATCATATCAAGCATGTTCAGCAATTATGAAGAGAACAATATTGTAGCTAAGTCAACTATAGGACTGGTTATCTTGTCTCTCTACTTGATTGTCCCTTCCAGAGTACCTAACAAAGTCTGGGTTGGAATAACTCCCGCAATAATCATACATGTCATTTCGCAGAGGCTTTTATCCATCAATCAATCACTAACATTTGCTTATGAAGCCCTTCTTACATCAGCTAATGTCACAAAGTGCTGTACAGAAACCCAGCCTAAAACCCCAAACAGCAAGCAATGCAGGTGTAGAAGCAACTTGCGTACATACATTTTATGAATGGGTGACGCTGGAATCAACCCATTACCCTGGCGATTTAAGCACCATGCTCTACCAACTGAGCCGTACAGGACCAATCAATAGTTAGGAAACAACAATCACCAGAGGAAGGGAATCCAATCTGTAACTGGCTTCGACTTCAGGGGTCACTACCGACAAATTAGTCTGTTGATGGTGGGAAAGGTCGTGACCTACAGGAAGAAGGATCAGGATCCGGTTTCTGCAGACACAGTGACACAGGCTCCACACACGTACGTCAGTCACAGTCAGAAACTTTCTTAGACTTCATCTTCGTCAACATCATCATTACCGTAGTAATATTTATCGTCATCCTTAGCATCGTCATCATCATCCTTAGCATCATCATCATCAACATCATATTCACAGAAGAGACAGGGGTCAGAGGTCAGCTTCAGTTTATTTCATTTGCCTTTCCAAAACGGAATAAGGAAAAAAAAATAAAATGAAGCTGCAACATTATTGACAAAATATATTTAGCAGAGGCCTGTTAAATTCCCTAATCCACTGGGGGCCTATAGTCTGTAGTCTAGCTAGCCATTCTAGGCAGACAGACAGACGACTGAGGTATTTTTACTGTGTGGGGCCTAGCTAACCAGTCCAGGCTGACAGAAAGAGGACTGAGGTTTTTCTACTGTGCAGGGCCTAGCTAGCCAGTCTAGGCTGACAGACAGAGGACTGAGGTATTTATACTGTGTGGGGACTACAGTAGCTAGCCAGTCTATCACTAGGCTGACAGACAGAGGACTAAGATATTTAAACTGTGTAGGGCCTAGCTAGCCAGTCTATCACTACACTGACAGAAAGAGGACTGAGGTATTTCTACTGTGTAGGGCCTAGCTTGCCAGTCTGTCGCTGACCGACAGACAAAGGACCAAGTTATTTCCACCCTCCATTACCTTCTCATTGATCGGGGAGGATTTGATGTGTTAATCCCTCCTCCCTGGTGAGAGACACAAAACCCATGCCTACACTCTTACATTGAGTAGAGGAAAAAACCTTGTGAATGTCGTCAATGTCACGATCGTCATGGGAAGAAGTGGACCAAAGCGCAGGGTGGTACGTGTTCATTCTATTTATTTATTAAATGAACACCAACAACAACAAAACAAAATACGAACGTGACGTTCTGCAGGGCAAAATAACAACCAATGCAAAAATAAGAACCCACAAATGAAAGAGGGAAAAAGGACTGCCTAAGTATGATTCTCAATCAGAGATAACGATAGACAGCTGCCTCTGATTGGGAACCACACTCAGCTAAAAACAAAGAAATAGAAAACATAGAAGTAAAGAATCTAGAATGCCCACCCTAGTCACACCCTGGCCTAAACCAAAATAGCCAGGGCGTGACAGTCAAGCAGTGTTGAGCC
>NC_036858.1:67221658-67281404 GCF_002910315.2 Salvelinus sp. IW2-2015 | reverse complement strand
AGGTTTAAAGGACTACACCCACCACCCTGCCCATGTTTAAAAGACTACACCCACCCCTTGCCCATGTTTAAAGACTACACCCACCACCCTGCCATGTTTAAAGACTACACCCACCCCTTGCCCATGTTTAAAACTACACCAACCCCAACCCTGCCCATTTAAAGACTACACCCACCACCCTCTGCCCATGTTTAAAGACTACCACCCACCACCCTGTCCATGTTTAAAGACTACACCACCCCTGCCCATGTTTAAAGACTACACCCACCACCCTGCAATGTTTAAAGACTACACCCACCACCCTGTCCATGTTTAAAGACTACACCCACCCCCTGCCATGTTTAAAGACTACACCCACCCCCTTGCCCATGTTTAAAGACTACACCCACCACCTGCCCATGTTAAAGACTACACCCACCACCTTGCCCATGTTTAAAGACTACACCCACCACCCTGCCCATGTGTAAAGACTACCCCCACCACCCTGTCCATGTTTAAATACAACACCACCACCCTGCCCATGTTTAAAGACTACCCCACCACCCTGTCCATGTTTAATACAACACCCACCACCCTTTCCCATGTTTAAAGACTCCCCTTACCACCCTGCCCATGTTTAAAGACTCCCCTTACCACCCTGCCATGTTTAAAGACTCCCCTTACCACCCTGTCCATCTTTAAAGGACTACCCTCACCACCTGCCCAGTTTACAGACTAGACCAGACCAGACCAGATTAGACCAGACTAGACCAGACTAGATGACATTAGACCAGACTAGACAAGACTAGACCACACTACACTAGTCCAGACTAGACCACACTAGACCAGACCAGATTGACTAGACTAGAACAGACTAGACCAGACCAGACCAGACTAGAACAGACCACACTAGGCTAGACTAGACCAGACCAGACCACACTAGACCAGACCACACTTGACCAGACCAGACCAGATTAGACCAGACTAGACCAGACTAGATGACATTAGACCAGACTAGACAAGACTAGACCACACTAGACTAGTCCAGACTAGACCACACTAGACCAGACCAGACTAGACTATACTAGAACAGACTAGACCAGACCAGACCAGACCAGACTAGAACAGACTAGATCAGACCACACTAGGCTAGACTAGACCAGACCAGACCACACTAGACCAGACCACACTTGACCAGACCAGACCAGATTAGACCAGACTAGACCAGACTAGATGACATTAGACCAGACTAGACAAGATAGACCACACAAGACTAGTCCAGACTAGACCACACTAGACCAGACCAGACTAGACTATTACTAGAACAGACTAGACCAGACCAGACCAGACAGACTAGAACAGACTAGATCAGACCACACTAGGCTAGACTAGACCAGACCAGACCACACTAGACCAGACACACTTGACCAGACTAGACTAGACCAGACCAGACTAGACCAGACTAGACTAGACCAGAACGGAACAGAACCGCCAAACTAGACTAGACTATGCCAGATCAGACTATCTAACATGAAAACACTTTAAAGAAGTAGACAGATGTGAATTATTCAAAGCCTGTTTGAAGATTTATTAAGTCTCCTCTTCCATCTGTCTTTCAAATGTTCCCTTCTTTTTTCGTTTTCCCAGCAGTCTTTGTTGCTTAGCGCTCACAACACACACATATGTTTTCGAGGACTGATGTGGAGTATTTTTCAAAGAAGCTGTGCTGTTTACATGTCTGATGAGATGGAAAAAATAGAAGGACGATGGCCGCTGGTGCAAACAGTACATCTGCTAGCTAGCCTGGCCCATTTGTGTGCCTTTACACTACCTGACTAAACACTTTAGTTTGTTTATGAACATGTTTCAAGTCCCATGTGTTGTGAGTGAAATGAACTGTTGACTAATTCCATAAAAAAATCATACAGACAGGGTGTCTGCACACGTGTCTGTGTGTGTGCGTTTGCGCACGTGTGTGCATGTGTGCCTGTGCTCTCATGTTCTGAGGTTTTGAGACATTGTTGTACACTGTGTGAATGCGTGTTGTGTGTGTGTGTGTGTGTGTGTGTGTGTGTGTGTGGTGTGTGTGTGTGTGTGTGTGTGTGTTGTGTGTGTGTGTGTGTGTGTGTGTGCAATGCTTGCATGTGTGTGTGTTGTTTCTGAGAGACTCCTCCATCTCATTTAAAGCTTCTGCACTGGACCTGTTTGTTTTGTGGACCCGTAGTGGTAAACACTTACAGCCAGGCAGGTGGATTCTCTCTCGTCTCGCTCTCACTCTCTCTCTCGCTCTCACTCTCGCTCTCGTCTCTCTCTTCTCTCTCTCTCTCTACTCTCTCTCTCGCTTCTCTACTCTCTGTCGCTCTCTCTCGGTCGCTCTGTCTCTCTCTCTCGCTTTCTCCCTCGCTCTCTCTCGCTCTCTCTCTCTCTGTCTCTCTCTCGCACTCTCGTTCGCTCTCACTCTGTCTCTCTCTCTCTCACTCTCTCTGTCTCTCTCTCTTGCTCTCACTCTCGCTCTCTGTCTCTCTCTCTGTTTGTCTTTCCTCCAACGTGTCAACACACCAACACACATTTTTCGCCAGACCAACTGGATCCAGGGCATCTATAAGTCTTTGCTAGGTAAAGCTCCGCCTTATCTCAGCTCACTGGTCACGATAACAACACCCACCCATGGAACGCGCTCCAGCAGGTATATCTCACTGGTCATCCCCAAAGCCAACACCTCCTTTGGCCACCTTTCCTTCCAGGTCTCTGCTGCGAATGACTGGAACGAATTGCAAAAATCGCTGACGCTGGAGACCTATATTTCCCTCACTAACTTTAAACATCAGCTATCTGAGCAGCTAACCGATCGCTGCAGCTGTACACAGCCCATCTGTAAAAAGCCCACCCAATCTACCTACCTCATCTCCATATTGTTTTTTACACAAGTATTTCTACTTCCACATCACCATCTGCTCATCCATCACTCCAGTGTTAATTAGCTACATTTATTTATTGCCTTACCTCCTCACGCCATTTGCACACACTGTATATAGACTTTCTTTTGTTCTATTGTGTAATTAACTGTATGTTTGTTTATTCCATGTGTAACTCTGTGTTGTTGTATGTGTCGCACAGCTTTGCTTTATCTTGGCCAGGTCGCAGTTGTAAATGAGAACTTGTTCTCAACTGGCTTACCTGGTTAAATAAAGGTGAAATAAAATGTTTAAAAATAAACACCAAACGCCAATGATTGACTGTGATTGACATGCATGCTTGTTTGCAAAGGAAAGTGGTCGCAAATCTTGTAACCAGATGCAACCTGTAATATATCTCAGGTCTCCCATGTTGTCAGTTTGATGTGCCTCAGAATGCCGTCTCCTTCTCTCCCTTTGTTTTGACGTGGCTTCTTCTCCCCTAAACCGTCGATACATATCAGTGCAAACCCATGCTTCTTATTTCCTACTGTTGACATATTTAGGCCAAAATAGCATAACTTATGTACAATATATTTCCACTACTGTCAAAGGACTAGCCCTCGATTGTTTGCTTGTAAAATTCAGTTGCAGTGATGCTGTCAAATGAGCGAGTGCACACACACACTGAAATGGCTGATGCTTTCCAGAGCACCCTATAAATTGGCATAAAGCAACATTCGCACGGAAGCGCCGCCACCCCTCCCCATGAATCAAAGAGTGGACAAGGGAAAGGTTAAAAGCTGCTGAGGCCCACAGATACATCTTGCTTAATAGGATCAGGGCTTCCATAAATCTGGTGAAGAGCAATCCCTCCCTCGTTTCTGCCTGTTCAGCCTTCAAAACGAAAGCCAAGATGGCGTAGCAGTCAGACGTCTATGTCCTCGTCTTTGTAGTGTCCCATGTATATATCTTTTATATCTTTTTTCTTCGCATATCTTTTTCATATTTTTTTCTAAACCTCAACTTCAAAATACTATACTGCAACCCGCCTCACCCAATGTGGATCTGCTTTTTTCGAAAGTATTTTCTTTACTCCTGAATCGGAACCCCAACAGTAGCTAGCCAGCTGACTAGCTACTAGCTAGTAGTCAGCTAACCACTGCTAGCGGTCATCAGCTAACCTTTAGCTCGGAAAACTCGCCAGTTTGCACAACGCGCTTCAAACCAGAGCATACCGGACCTCCATATCCCCGGACTCCAACCGCAAGCTCTGAAACTTTTCACCTGGATCATCGCAGCTGGCTAGCTGCAATCTGAGTGTCTACTCCTGGCTAACGTCTCTGTCCCGTCGCAAGCACCAACTAGCCTGGAGCTAGCCCATGCTAGGCCGATCTCCTGGCTAGCTGAAGAGTTCCATCAGCCACTCCTGGGCTACAATACCTATTTTTCCAATTGGCCTGGACCCCTTTTTACTGCCGGTGCGGAGCACCGCCGGTCCTTCACGACTGGACTACCGACGTAATCTGCCCAAGAGGGTTATTCAACTGGCCCCTCCGTTGTGACGTCCCTGAATGCCCATCTGCTAGCCTGCTAGCCGCGGCCCGCTAGCTGTCTAGAGCATATCGGCTGTTAGCTGAATAGGTCCATCGGACAATTTTTTGGGCCACTATACCTATTTTGCCAATTGGACTGGTCCCCTTTACCACACGTAACCCTACTAATCCATCACAACTGGTCTAGCGACGTAAATGCACGAGGAGGCTATAAACAGACTTCCCCCGTCGCAACGTCCCTCTGAGGCCCTTCTGCTAGCTTGATTGCCCCGGCCTGCTAGATGTCTGAATCGCCGTGTCTCCAACCAGCCTCACTACTCACTGGACCCTTATGATCACTCGGCTAAGCATGCCTCTCCTTCATGTCAATATGCCTTGTCCATTGCTGTTCTGGTTAGTGATTATTGTCTTATTTCACTGTAGAGCCTCTAGCCCTGCTCAATATACCTTAGCCAACCCTTTAGTTCCACTTCCCACACATGCAATGACATCACCTGGTTTAAATGATGTCTCTAGAGACAATATCTCTCTCATCACCACTCAATGCCTAGGCCTACCTCCACGGTATTCACATCCTACCGAACCTTTATCTGTACATTATGCCATGAATCTATTATATCGCACCCAGAAATGTATACCTTTTACTCTCTGTTCCGGACGTACGAGACGACCAGTTCTTATAGCCTTTAGCCGTACACTTATCCTCCTCTGTTCCTCTGGTGATGTAGAGGTTAATCCAGGTCCTGCAGTGCCTAGCTCCACTCCTATTCCCCAGGTGCTCTCATTTGTTGACTTCTGTAACCGTAAATGCCTTGGTTTCATGCATGTTAACATTAGAAGCCTCCTCCCTAAGTTTGTTTTATTCACTGCTTTAGCACACTCTGCCTTCCCGGATGTCATAGCCGTGTCTGAATACTGGCTTAGGAAGACCACCAAAAATCCTGAAAATTCCATCCCTATCTATAACATTTTCCAACAAGATAGAATTGCCAAAGGGGGCGGTGTTGCAATCTTCTGCAGAGATAGCCTGCAGAGTTACGTCTTACTATCCAGGTCTGTACCTACACAATTCGAGCTTCTACTTAAAAAATCCACCTTTCCAGAAACAAGTCTCTCACTGTTGCTGCTTGCTTTAGACCAAGTAAAATCACATTTCAAATCAAATTTATTTATATAGCCCTTCCTACATCAGCTGATATCTCAAAGTTCTGTACAGAAACCCAGCCTAAAACCCCAAACAGCAAGCAATGCAGGTGTAGAAGCACGGTGGCTAGGAACAACTCCACCCTCTGCCCCCAGCTGTGCTCTGGACACCATATGTGAACTGATTGCCCCCCATCTATCTTCAGAGCTCGTAGGTGACCTAAACTGCGACATGCTTAACAAACCGGCCATCCCACAATCTAAGCTTGATGCCCTCAATCTCACACAAATTATCAATGAACCCACAAGGTACAACCCCAAATTCGTAAACACGGGCACCCTCATAGATATCATCCTAACCAACTAGCCTGGTGAACTTCTGTTTCGTATCGTCTGGGATTCCCAAAGATTGGAAAGCAGGCGCAGGCATCCCCCTCTTCAAAGGGGAGACACTCTAGACCCAAACTGCTACAGAACTATATCTATCCTACCCTGCCTTTCTAAGGTCTTCGAAAGCCAAGTTAACAAACAGATTGCCGACCATTTCGAATCGCACCGTACCTTCTCCGCTATGCAATCTGGTTTCAGAGCTGGTCATSGGTGCACCTCAGCCACGCTCAAGGTCATAAACGATATCATAACCGCCATCGATAAGAAACAATACTGTGCAGACATATGCATCGACCTGGCCAAGGCTTTCGACTCTGTCAATCACCACATTCTTATCGGCAGACTCAACAGCCTTGGTTTCTCCAATGACTGCCTTGCCTGGTTAACCAATTACTTCTCTGACAGAGTTCAGTGTGTCAAATTGGATGGCCTGTTGTCCGTACCTCTGGCAGTCTCTATGGGGGTGCCACAGGGTTCAATTCTCGGGCCAACTCTCTTCTCTGTATAGATCAATGACGTCACTCTTGCTGCTGGTGATTCTCTGATCCACCTCTACGCAGATGACACCATTCTGTATACTTCTGGCCCTTCTTTGGACACTGTGTTAACTAACCTCCAGACGAGCTTCAATGCCATACAACTCTCCTTCCGTGGCCTCCAACTGCTCTTAAATGCAAGTAAAACAGCATCAATACTCTGGACGGTTCTGACTTAGAATATGTGGACAATTACAAATACCTAGGTGTCTGGTTCGACTGTGAACTCTCCTTCCAGAATTACATTAAGCATCTCCAATCCAAAATTAAATCTAGAATCGGCTTCCTATTTCGCAACAAAGCATCTTTTACTCATGCTGTCAACCATAGCCTAGTAAAACTGACCATCCTACCAATCTTCGACTTCGGTGATGTCATTTACAAAATAGCCTCCAACACTCTACTCAACAAATTGGATGCAGTCTATTACAGTGCCATCCGTTTTGTCACCAAAGCCCTATATACTACCCACCACTGCGACCTGTACGTTCCCGTTGAATGGCCCTCACTTCATACTCGTCGCCAAACCCACTGGCTCCAGGTCATCTACAAGTCTTTGCTAATTAAAGTCCCGCCTTATCTCAGCTCACTGGTCACCGTAGCAGCACCCACCCGTAGCACGCACTCTAGCAGGTATATCTCACTGGTCACCCCCAAAACCAGCTCCTCCTTCAGCCACCTTTCCTTCCAGTTCTCTGCTGCCAATGACTGGAACGAACTGTAAAAATCACTGAAGCTGGAGACACATATCTCCCTTGCTAGCTTTAAGCACCAGCTGTCAGAGCAGCTCACAGATTACTGCACCTGTACATAGCCTATCTGTAAATAGCCCATCCAACTACCTCATCCCCATACTGTATTTATTTATTTATTTATCTTGCTCCATTGCACCCCAATATCTCTACTTGCACATTCATCTTCTGCACATCTACCGTTCCAGTGTTCAATTGCTGTATTGTAATTACTTCGCCACCATGGCCTATTTATTGCCTTACCTCCCTTATCTTACCTCATTTGCACACACTGTATATAGACTTTTTCTACTTTATTATTTACTGTATGTTTGTTTATTCCACGTGTAACGCTGTGCTGTTGTATGTGTCGAACTGCTTTGCTTTATGTTGGCCAGGTCGCAGTTGTAATTGAGAACTTGTTCTCAACTAGCCTACCTGGTTAAATAAAGGTGAAATAAAACATGTAAATTAAATACAAAAAAGTGTGTCTGTGAAAGGCCTGGTCATGAGGGAAAATGCATTTTTCGGACGCAAACTCAATGTCCTTGGTGCACTGGAGAGACCCCACTTTAAAACCCAGGTCATGAAGCTCTTTTGTCCCATGTTATCCCTACTGCACCTCTCACTCTGGTTTAGGGAGGGTGAGCCCAGATTGAAGGATCTTGACAACCCAAATAGATGGAATGGAATCTGTGTGAAGTATATAACACTCCCGGTCTGTCCTACTGTGGACCTCCTTCATCAATTTTTTTTAGATATCCTTAAAAATAACTGCTGTGTATTACAGATGGTCAAGTTCCCTAAGTACTGGAAAGTCCTGAAGCAAATAGTGAGGCCTCAGGTTGAGGCCAGGCATTTGTGGAGGTCAAAGAAAAGTCCATACAGGGCCCCTGCACAACAATACTCAAGGCTCCTGAATCCATGGACCAGACCTATCCCAACACAGACTTTCCCAATGACACGGGGGTGACCTTGACCTCAGTCTAACACAGGTCTGACCTTGACCTCAGTCTAACACAGGTCTGACCTTGACCTCAGTCTAACACAGGTCTGACCTTGACCTCAGTCCTACAACAGTGCTGACCTTGACCTCAGTCTAACACAGTGCTGACATTGACCTCAGTCTAACACAGTGCTGACCTTGACCTCAGTCTAACACAGTGCTGACCTTGACCTCAGTCTAAACCTCTGGGTTGGCACTATTTGTTGCCTTTTGGTCTAGGGAAACCCATTGCGGAAGCCTGGTGTTGAAGCCTGTTGTGGATGCCCGGTGTGGAAGCCCGGTGTGGAAGCCCGGTGTGGAAGCCCGGTGTGGAAGCCCGGTGTGGAAGCCCGGTGTGGAAGCCCGGTGTGGAAGCCTGGTGTAGCCTCGGCTCTGCAGCATCGTTTGTCATGGTAGTGAGGGGCCTGGTAGAACTGAGTATGTTAGCTGTATAGAGGTCCACTGTCGGGGAGAGAGTGTGATGCTTCAGGCAGGCAGACAGGCCACGTTAGTCAGACTTCCGCTGTTGAAAGAGACTTTAGCATGTTGTTGGTTATGACAAGCTGGCCCTGTAATATGGCCCAGATAGAGTGGCTAAGTAACCCCAGACTAAGGGGGTTGATGTCTGTGGGGCATTCCAAAAGGAACTACAACTCCTATTCATTCATATTTGGCCCGATCATGGCTTCTATGGCCCAGGTTCTAGATTGCTTAAAACACTACACATTTCATCAACGAAGAAGCCGGTGTGGTAGTTGGTTGTAACTATCTTTGTCTACCAGGTCATTGTTTAACCTAGTCTGTCAAATGATCAGTTATCATAGTACCTGAATGGCTGTACTGTAAGTCCTGTGACAGGGACGTACACCTCTCCCTCATCCATCTCTCCCTCATCATCACTGGAGCGAGGGAGGCCTTCATCCATTGCCCGCTAATTAAAAGAGCTCCATTGTCACGTAGACAAGCTGCTGCTCTCCTCTATGTGGCAGCTCAGATCAGATGACTGTGATGACAGGTGATGGTGGAGTGGAGCCAAAGAGCCAGGGGGCAGTGGGGTGACCTCTGGGAGGGGGGGGGGGTTCTACGCTCACACCTGTTTTCTGAAACCAGAAACCCTTACGATCTACCTGATCATCTGGACTCACCTGCACACATACACAGCACCGCCCCTCCTGACTACAAAGTTCATGTCCTAAACAGACATTTTACAGTGTCTTGAAAAATGTTTTAGTTAAAGAATGCAATAAATTTATTGGATTCACATTCTCATACTGCATGCAACATAGACTAGCAATACACTCTTACTGATTACTACTTCAGCCACTTTCAGAAAAATACTAATCACTGGTCACATACTAAGAGCTAAGAAACACCACTCATTGGAAAGAAATAAAAAGTGCCATACTGTGTTATTTCTGAGTCTGTGGCCTGAGTTTTAAAACAGTCACAGCTAGTACATGCTTCCCAGAAAGGCCCTCGGGACCTTCATCTGTCATTATAACAAGCCCTGCTTAACATAGAACAGCGGAGTGGGGGAACGAAAGAATGAAAGAGTGGAGAACCCCCATAGGGTGAGTGTAGTGGGTGATCTGAAAGTGATGTTGGATAAACAAATACCATGTCATATGTTACAGGGTGTGTGTGGTCCTTTGTGCCTTCTGAAGTTTGTGTGTGTGTGTGTGTGGTGTGTGTGTGTGGTGGTGTGTGTGTGTGTGTGTGTGTGTGTGTGTGTGTTGTGTGTGTGTTGTTGTGTGTGTGTGTTTGTGTGTGTGTACGTCGTTGGATAACACACACAAAGCTACATGTTAAGGCTGTATCAGGTTGCCTGACATGTTCGTATTAAACCCCAACAGGTTGACACACACACACACACACACACACACACACACACACACACACACACACACACACACCACACACACACACACACACACACACACAAACACACACACCACACACACACACACAACCACACACACAACACACCACACAAACTTCAGAAGGCACAATTAGGACAGAGGTCAGGGCTAGCTTCAACCACACCTGCTTTCCCCCCATTGGCCTCAGTTCATATTTATCATGGCATTGACTCCAGCCATACATACAGTGCTTTCGGAAAGTATTCAGACCCATTGACTTTTTCCACATTTTGATAGTTTACAGCCTTATTCTAAAATGGATAACAAAAAATGATCTTCAACAATCTAAACACAATACATAATAATGACAAAGCGAAAACAGGTTGGTAGAATATTTTAGGAAATGTACTACAAATAAACAACAGAAATACCTTATTTACATAAGTATTCAGACCCTTCGCTATGATAAATTGAGCGGCGTTGCATCCTGTTTCCATTAATCACCCTTGAGATGTTTCTACAACTTGATTGGAATCCAACTGTGGTAATTTCAATTGATTTGCCATGATTTGGAAAGGCACACACCTTTCTATATAAGATCCCACAGTTGACAGTGCATGTCAGAGCAAAAACCAAGCCATGAGGTCGAAGGAATTGTCCGTAGAGGTCCAAGACAGGATTGTGTCGAGGCACAGATCTGGGGAAGGGTACCAAAAAATATATAAAAAAATTATTGAATGTCCCCAAGAACACAGTGGCCTCTATCATTTTTATATGGAAGACGTTTGGAATCACCAAGACTCTTCCTAGAGTTGGCCACCCGGCCAAAATGAGCAATCGTGGGAGAAGGGACTTGGTCAGGGAGGTGACCAAGAACCCGATGGTTACTCTGACAGAGCTCTAAAGTTCCTCTGTAGAGATGGGAGAATCTTCCATAAGGACAACCATCTCTGCAGTACTCTACCAATCAGGCCTTTATGGTAGAGTGGCCAGAGGGAAGCCACTCCTCAGTAAAAGGCACATGATAGCCCACTTGGAGTTTGCCAAAAGCCACCTAAAGACTCTCAGACCATGAGAAACAAGATTCTCTAGTCTGATGAAACCAAATCTGAATTCTTTGGCCTGAATGTCAAGCGTCACGTCTGGAGGAAACCTGGCATAATCCCTATGGTGAAGCATGGTGGAGGCAGAATCAAGCTGTGGGGATGTTTTTCAGCGGCAGAGACTGGGAGACTAGTCAGGATCGAGGCAAAGATGAACGGAGAAAAGTAAAGCGCAGGGGTGAAGGTTCACCTTCCAACAGGACAAAGGCCCTAAGAACACAGCCAAGACAATGCAGGAGTGGCTTCGGGACAAGTTTCTGAATTTCTTTGAGTGGCCCAGCCAAAGCCCAGACTTGAACCCGATCGAACATCTCTGGAGAAACCTGAAAATAGCTGTGCAGCGACACTCCTCATCCAACCTGATAGAACTTAAGAGAATCTGTAGAGAAGACTGAGAAACTCCCCAAATACAGGTGTGCCAAGCTTGTAGTGTCATACCCAAGAAGACTCGTCTGTAAACACTGCCAAAGGTGCTTCAACAAAGTACTGAGTAAAGGGTCTGAAAACTTATGTAAATGTAATATTTTCTTTTTAATAAATTAGCACAAAAAAAGGGTATTGTGTGTAGATAGATGAGAGGAAAAAACATTTTGGAATAAGGCTGTAACCTAACAAAATGTGGAAAAAGTCAAGGGGTCTGAATACTTTCCGAAGGCACCATCGTATTGTCCCATGTCGTTTTGAAACATGCATTCATCATTCCATATGGTATGTGGGGTTATGTAATGTTGCTTCCTTCTGGAGCCGCTTTATAAGTATTTCTGTTTATCAAATATATTGATTKATTTCATATTGATTAGTTTCATTTATGCTCCAACTCCACCAATGTCCAGTGTACATGTCTGGAGTCATGTATTGAGGCCACCTTACAGTAAACAACTTATAGTATTCCCACAAACCCTACTCTGCCATGTCGACTCCGTAACATATTACCTCGACCCACCTGCCACACTTCTAAACTAACACATTACCCCGAGCCACCTGCCCCCAAGGCCCACCTGACCCCACAGCCAGCTCAGCTAATGAATAATTACTAATTGAGGCACTGACTTTTCTTCTGGCCTGTTTGTATGTTGCCCCTTTGTGCAGCACTTTGGCATTCTGAAGGCACTAAATATTGATAACCTCCAATGCCTTGGGGAACTTTCTGTGTGTTTGGAGTTTAGCTGTGTACAGTGTGGGAGTCTGGGGTTTGTTTGGAGTCTAGCTGTGTACAGAGTGGAAGTCGGGGGTTTGTTTGGAGTCTAGCTGTGTACAGCAGTGGGAGTCGGGGTTTGTTTGGAGTCTAGCTGTGTACAGAGTGCGAAGTCAGGGGGTTTGGTTGGGAGTCTAGCTGTGTACAGAGTGGAAGGCTGGGTGTTTGAGTTTTTCTAGCTGTGTACAGGTGGAAGTCGGGGGTTATGTTTGGAGTCTAGCTGTTAAAGAGTGGAGTCTGGGGTTTGTTTGGAGTCTAGCTGGTGTACAGAGTGGAAGTCAGGGGTTTGTTTGGAGTCTAGCTGTGTACAGAGGTGGAAGTCTGGGGTTGTTTGAGTCTAGCCGTGTACAGAGTGGAAGTCGGGGTTTGTTTGGAGTCTAGCTGTGTTACAGAGTGGGAGTACAGCTGTGAGTGTAGATGTACATGTGAGGACAGCTGTGATTGAGTGTTTGAGATAGAGAAGTGGGTAAGAGAAGGGCTGCATATAAGGCACAAGTGGTTGGTGAAATAGTGTGTGTGTGTGTGTGTGTGTGTGTGTGTGTGTGTGTGTGTGTGTCTGTGTACCTCATTACACAGTCTGCAATGAGGGGGATGGGCAAATATAAACTGCTCACTGAAAAGGAAAAAGTGTTGTTTATTTCTTTACAGCTATTAGTTTCACACCACCAAGGATGACTTTTCCCAGAGAAATAATACAACTGTAATGTTTCTATCTGTGGATCTCTATCACCTCGTTGTTCTCTGTTGTCATACTTTCAATATCATACAAAACTAGTATACAGTCAAATAACATACATTTTCAGTCTATGGTAGCCCTGAGCTATGGTATTGTATTGTATTTTCACTCTAATAGAAATACACAAGAAATCAACTAAGATGACAGTCAATAATTTGAAAAGCTGTCTAGTCAAAGGTAACTCATGAGAAAAGGAGAAAGAATAACATTAGCAGCCCGTTACTGTGCTGTCACCAGGGCCAGTGGGATGTCATGTCAGTCAGGGTCACAGAGGCTTCAGGGAGAGAGTGGCAGGCCTGACAGAACCTTCAGCTGACTGAGCAGGGCCCCTCTGCCTCTGGGGAGCCTTCCACTCTACCCCAGGCCACCCCAGCCTACCTGTTTAGAGTACTGTCCCCCTGGTTTTCATCCCAGGGAAGGAACATGTCAGATTAACATGAATACAGCTTTCATCAAGTGTCAGGACAAATTAAGCCTCTTCTGAAGAGGAGTTGTTTCTTGTCCTTAGGAAGGATGCGTGAAAACTACTGCAGAAGTCGAAACGCATATGTTTGGAAAGTGTCCTGCTCTCCAGATTAAGTTAATTGCCCAATGTTTTGGTGTGCTGTCTAGTAGGCACAGAAGTGCCCGTTGAAAAGGAGACCAGAGACCTTTTTTCCCCGAGTAGCATGCAAACCATTAGTGAAATGTTCTTTTGATCATACACAAACAATTGGGCATTTCATGAGAACCACCAATGCATCTTTAAATGCTAAACCAACAATTATTTTGACAGGGAGAGAGACACATATTTCCAATGTATTTCACAGCAGGCCACTGTCCTTCTTCTCTTCTGTCACGATAGGGAACATATGTATGTGGTGGTGTTTGCTGCCCGGGTCCTTCAGACAGCGGCAGCGTCCCAAATGACAGCCTGTTCCCTTTATAGTGAACTACTTTTGACCAGGGCAGTGCGCTATATAGGTAATATGCTGCTATTTGGGACAGGAGAAACACCAACGAGAACAGAACAGAGAAAACAGAACCCTGTAGGTAGTGTAGGGCCCTCAGTCTCTTCCTGTTTTATTAATGCAGGGTCTGGAGCGTGCCTCACACAGATATTTGCTCAGACGATTAAAAGGATTAACCCTTAAGAGTCTAAGCCCTGTCTAAGGTCATACCAAAGATCATTTTTCAATTTGATTCAGAATTTTCAGTACAATCGAAGTAAAAAAGAAAATGTGTATATACATTTAATTAAGCATTTTATTTGGGCTTACTGCTATTAGCCCATACAAATGCATTGAATAACAGATTCACTACATCGAACAACAGATAGTACTCCAAAGAAAAATCTAAAGGAAGTTTGCTCTGAAGTGTCTATCCTACATCTGAGAGATACAAGATTAGGAAACGTTTGTTATTTCTTTCTACATGTATTTAAAACCTCTTAAGATGAGTCTTGTGAGGCCTGTGGGCATCCTAGAGCAAAACAACAGACATGTACATGTTTGTGAGAGTCACATATTAGTGTGCAGCCCACACTGTTTGGACGCTACAGACAGAAGTTGGCAGATCGGCTGTACCGACTTCAGACAAGTCCCAAGACATTTGTGGGGGTTGTAGAGAAAAACAGAGAACACGATTGTGCTTGTGAGAGTTAAAGGGCTCTTTCCTGACATCCAGAGAAAACAGAAGGCTGATCTCCACCATGTCCCTCTGCGGGGCAGGACCAAAATGTGTGGTGGTGAGTTTGGCGCTCTGTGTGTGTGTGTGTGCATGCGTGAATGCGTGTGTGTCTGTGTGCGAGTGTGTGTGTGCATCTATGTGTTTATGTGTGTGTGCGTACATTTCTGTGTGCGTCCCTCTCCGACTCAGACCACCACAACAGTCTCTCCTCCATCCTTCAAAGGGCTGTTCTCTGATCCGCCTGTCTCATCAGTTTATGTGTGGCGGCGTGGCGTGGCATATCTGATGCCCCCGGCACGTATTTCAATGGAGCGCCACACGCAGGACCCAGTTTTCTGGGGAGCCGCCTGGACTGTTTCTGCTCTGCTGTGTGGAAAACGAGAGGCAGTGTGCGTGTGGAGAGTGGAGGGTCTGGGTGATGAGAGAGGCTAAGAGTGGCTTACTCAGGGCTCTGGGGAAGAAGGGAGGGTTAATTGTGCACAGGTGACTCTGCAGGTGCTTCAGCACACCAGATGCTGCCCTGGCATGCACAGACTCAAACAGATGGAGGCGAGAAGAGACACGATTTGTGTCTGTCTGTCTGTCTGTCTGTCTGTCTGTCTGTCTGTCTGTCTGTCTGTCTGTCTGTCTGTCTGTCTGTCTGTCTGTCTGTCTGTCTGTCTGTCCTGTCTGTCTGTCTGTCCTGTCTGTCTGTCTGTCTGTCTTGTCTGTCTGTGCGTGCGTGCGTGCGTGCGTGCGTGCGTGCGTGCGTGCGTGCGTGCGTGCGTGCGTGTAAGAGAGAGAGAGAAAATAAAGACAGAGTGATAGAGACCCAGCTGTAAAAACAGCATAGACCTGCAAACATTTCAGGCTGGTCTATGCTGGTCTATGCTGGTCCATGCTGGTCCATGCTGGTCCATGCTGGTCTATGCTGGTCCATGCCAGTCCATGCTGGTCAAGCAGGTTGGATGCTGTTCAAGCTAGTCCTTGCTGGTCCATGCTGGTCAGATGCCCTATTCCCTTTTGTTTTTCACTCTCAATTGTTCATAGACAAACAAAGAAATGTGATATTCTGAGCTTTTTTTTAAAGCCTTGAAGAAAACAATTGTACATTGTTTTGTGTAATTCCCCTTTAATTGCACATTCGACCTTTTAATTGTGCATCTAGTGAGCGAGGAACGTGCCACCTAATGTGCTGTCTAATGTGTCGGTCTAGTGATGGTTCTGTACTGCTGCTACTCATTTCAAGTTAAAATGAGCAAATAACAAATAATAGATACACATGATATACTCACTCATGATATACTTCTGCCAGGTAAGCCTACTTTAAAGGTAACATTTAATTGAGTAGGTTTTGGTGGAAAATATTTCTGTCAGCTCACAAGAATCTTATCACATCAACTGGCTACACACGGAGTGATGGACAAACGTGAACACCACAGAGACATACAGGGGCAATATTGCTGGAAATGAATTGGCAGATATTGCGTTACGTTTGGCTTTTTAATCCAATGGTGGCTAGCCAGGGGTGGGACAATGTTACCTTGATTAGAGAGTAGCTGTGAGCTTGCTGTGTCTGATACTTGTGAGATTTGATTATGACAGTTTACAGTGGAACATGTGAAATGAATGGTCCAGCTGGTTATGCTGGCAGACCAGCCTTTATTGTGTTTTTGCTAGTGACCAGCCTTCGAAAGCACAACAAAGGCTGTTCACGAAGGCTGGTCACCAGTGAAAGCACAAAGAAGGCTGGTCACCAGCCTGGGCTGGTATGTGCTGTTTTTTTCAGCAGGGGAGAAGGATAGCAAAACATATATGCCTTTCTTTCTGTCTGTTATAAAAATCAACCACATGCAGTCAAGCTCATTGAACAAACAGTGATCTTGTTTTCTCTCTGTTCGTGCTGCTATTGATATTGAGCTGAATATTCTCTGACAGTGGTGGTCTGTCTCTGTCTGTCTGTACAGAACATGTCTACATCCCAAATAGCATCCTATTCCCTACATAGTGCACTACTTTAGAGCAGGGCCCATAGGTCTTTGGTCAAAATAAGTGCACTATGGAGGGAATAAGGTTAAGGACACAAGCCCATAACACACAGTAGATGTTACGCTTTCATCTCCTCCTTCTTGCTTTGTTAACCTCTCTCTCCTTCAGAGAGTTAGACAAGAACATGAAGAATGCATCCCAAATGGCACCCTATTCGCTATATAGTGCACTATGTAGGGAATCGGGTGCTATTTGGGATTCAGGCTCTGTTTATGTCCCTGACAGATTTCTCTGAAGAAGCTCGCTGTCCCAGTCAGAGAGGAATAAGAAACAGCATCCAGAATGCTAATGATCTAAGTCAACAAATGAACATACGCCTTTAGGTCTGGCTCGTGTAGTCTCCATCTCCATGACGATCAACACGGTTTAGCTTCACAGCTGTATTCATACGCTTCGATGTTCATCAGACTTCCTTCTGTCTACTAAGGGCTTCCCACAGTGTCAGACAGTGACAGGCTTTCATTATGTATTCAACTCAACCATAAGTGATTTGAAAGTGCAGATGTTAAGGGTGTAATTAATGTAACATCTTCTAAATTTAGGGCAAAAGAAGAGGTAGAAATGATATGATGCTGAGATTCCTTGTGCATATGAAAACAAAATTGAGAGAGCGAGAGATAGATTCAATCCTCACACTGTATAGCGTGATTGAAATGTAAAGGCAACGTTCCTGGGTTCACGGAGACTGCATTCACAGTAAAAGCTGTGTCCTTTGTGTCCTATGTCCTTTACAAGATGGCGCCGATAGAGATGGCAGCTTCGCTTCAAGTCCTTAGGAAACTGTGCAGTATTGCGTTTTTTTWATGTATTATTATTTCTTACATTGTTAACCCAGAAAACCTTAAGTGTTAGGACATATAGCCGGGAAGAGCAATTGGATATCAGAGAGACGTTACCTTAACAGCACAACCAGGACTACGATCAGGAGTACAACTTTCCCAAAGCGAATCCTTTATCTGCTCCTCCCAGGGCATTTTAACTGATTCCAGAGGCCGACCCAAAACAACGCCGTCGGAGGAGAGGGTGCCGGAGTTGTCTTCTAGTGAGGCTTCGGATGTGCGTACACCACCCACCGCTTCCGAGTGTATTACTCGATAATGTACAGTCACTAGTTAACAAAGTCGACTAAATTTTATTTTTAATTTACAATCTGTAGAAGCTATGAGAATAGGAAGGTTCCAATCTTTTGTGAAGCATCACAGCACAGTTGAAAAATATATGGCAAATAAAAATCCGAAATGGATGATGTTGGAAGATAGATGGGAAGGGTTGAGTGGAACTGAAGGGTGGGACTAATAACAAGATAAACAATGTAGGGCATACGGGATATGTGAAATGTGTATAGGTGCGGAGCTTTTGTGAAATAGCACAGTTACAAGTGGAAATAAAACTGGATGGACAACAGAAATAGAGGAAGGACTAAGAACAAACAAGAGAGAACTATTATAAAGTAGACTGTGTCTGTAAAATGGGTATAAGATGTATAAATTGAAGGTAAAAGCAGAAATGTTTATCAGTTTACTCCAATTGGGGTATCGGTGGTAGGGTTGCGGGGAATAATAATAAAGGTATATTCTTTAAAAAAGTATATATGTCTATATAGGTATGTGTATGTATATATGTGTATATGTATGCTTGCGTGTATGGATATATATATTTACCCCAAAAAATATGGGGGATTGGAAATGATGCAGACAATTACATTGGAAGCAATATTCTTTCCGCAATATTAAGCTGATCCACCCCTTAAAAAATAAATAAATAAATATATAAAAAATAAAAAAAGTCGACGAAATTAGGGCCAGAGTTGCTTTCCAAAGATATATCCGGGATTGTAACATAATCTATTTCACGGAGACATGGCTAGCTAAGGACATGCTGTCAGAGTCCGTACAGCCAATGGGATTTTCAGTGCTTCGTGCCGACAGGAACAAACATCTCTCTGGTAAGAAGAAGGGCAGGGGTGTATGTTTCATGATTAACGACTCATGGTGTAATTGTAACAACATACAAGAACTCAAGTCCTTTTGTTCACCTGACATAGAACTCCCCACAATCAAATGCCGACCGTATTATCTCCAAAGAGCACTCTCCTCGGTTATCGTCACAGCCGTGTATATCCCCCCGCAAGCGCATACCAAGACGGCCATCAAGGAACTCCACTGGACTTTATGCAAACTGGAAACCATATATCCTGAGGCTGCATTTATTGGAGCTGGTGATTTTAACAAAGCTAATCTGAAAACAAGGCTACCTAAATTCTATCAGCATATCGATTGCAGTACACGAGTGAGTAACACACTCGACCACAGCTATTCTAACTTCCGCGATGCATACAAGGCCCTCCCCCGTACTCCTTTTTGGCAAATCTGACCATAACTCCATCTTGTTGCTCCACTCCTATAGGCAGAAACTAAAACAGGAAGCTTGTGCTTAGGTCTATCCAACGTTTATCTGACCAATCGGATTCCACGCCTAAAGATTGCTTCAATCACGTGGACTGGGATATGTTCTGGGTAGCCTCAGGCAATAACATTTATTTTTACGCTGACTCGGTGAGCGAGTTTACAAGGAAGTGTATAGGAGATGTTGCACCCGCTGTGACAAATTGACAAATTGATAAATTGATATGTTTCCCCCTGAACTCATATTGAAAAAAATGAGCATGATGAAGTTTCCCTTTGAGGAACATTTGAAAGGGGAGAGACTCTTTGGAAGCTCACAACCAGGGAGATATAAATCAAAAACACAACTTCACAATTGTTCTCTGGCTCCTTTAAAAAGACACAGAGAGACACCTCCATCCACGGATGCCTCCGAGGCAAGGAAAGGCTGGATGACAGCAACTGTTTTCAGTTCACAAGGAGGCATGTTAAAGAGGAAATCTGAGAAATCGTTTGGTTTGGCCCACTAGAGGTCTCATTATAACATTAGTTGAGGAGTTGCTGTATTCCTACGATGTGTTCCTACGAGGTTACAGTACTGATACAACAGTTGACTCACTATACAACAGTTGACTCACTATGCATCCCAAATAGCACCCTATTCCCTATGGGCCCTGGTCAAATGGCACCCTATTCCCTATGGGCCCTGGTCAAATGGCACCCTATTCCCTATGGGCCCTGGTCAAATGGCACCCTATTCCCTATGGATGCTGGTCAAATGGCACCCTATTCCCTATGGGCCCTGGTAAAAAGTAGTGCACTATATAGAGAATAGGGTGCCACTGGAGACTTCCATTGAGTGCTATCTTTACTCTGTCTCGCTCTCTACACTGTAATTCAATCAACTCCATTAACTCACGGTGGGGAAACTGCCCTCAGAATAACAAACCCCAAAGGATTATAATTACAAGCTAAGCAGGAAAAGAGTGCGGGAATCGCATATACAGATTCAAATGAATAACCTTAATAAACATGATAAAGAAAAAAAAATGAAAGGTCACTGAAAGGTTCCAAAACAGAAAACCCTCTGACAGGAACTACAGGGAGAGGTAGAGATGCAGTATCTCTCTGTATTAGAACCACCACATGCTCTATAAGGGATAATCCGGCTCCATTTCCTTCAACCAGCCTCAGCTGATATTGGTTCTGAGACACAGTAACACAGTGAACACGTTAAATATCTGAATTGCCAGTAAGAGCAGATAAGGCTTTTTCTCCGCTATCACAGACACATATTGCCTCTAGGCTAAGTGTTGTTGCTGTCCCACAGTTATACTGCAGTGTCAACAGTCATCTGTGTTCTCTGGTCATCTGTATTCTGGGGCGACAGGTAGCTTAGC
The DNA here is from genome assembly GCF_002910315.2 of Salvelinus sp. IW2-2015. NCBI lineage: Eukaryota > Metazoa > Chordata > Actinopteri > Salmoniformes > Salmonidae > Salvelinus > Salvelinus sp. IW2-2015. Next base: position 67,260,817 of record NC_036858.1, on the reverse strand, counting down.
GGTTAAGAGTGTTGGACCAGTAACTGAAAGATCGCTGGTATGAATCCCTGAGCCGACTAGGTGGACAATCTGTTGAGCAAGGCACCTAACTAAAATTGCTCCTGTAAGTCACTCAATATGAGTATCTGCTAAATGACTCAAATGTAAATCCGCCAAGGCAAAATCAGTCGTCCCAACCAAACATATGTCCCGTCATCTGGTAGAACTTCATGTTGAAAGGCCTGTAGAAGTCCCGTAGCCTCTGCACCACCTCTGGGTGGATGTTGGGGTGGGTCCGCCCTTTGGTTTTGCCCAGGCAGTGGGGCTTGCTGCTGCCCTCAGCCTTCTTGAGGCAGGGGAAGCCCTTGGTCTGGTTGAAGTAGAAGTGTTTGTCTGTGATGATCCTCTTGAGTCCCAGGAAGTCCTGCACCCGGCCCAGCTCTCCGGCCGGGTCGCTGATCAGACGCTCCCCACTCACYAACAGYATCTGGRCCATGGGGAAGTACTMRAGCCAGTTGTCCAGGTGCTTGGCATAGATYCCGATCTGGATGGCGCTCCAMGARGTGTCYATGAGCCCCGTWGTCCTGTTTTTGAAGGTCAGGCTCTCGAAGGTGGGAATGTCTGGGTTCTTGGACAGCGTCTGTGTGTAGTCAGAGATGGCCCTGGTTATGGGGTCCCTCACAACCACGATCAGCTTGGTGTCCCGGGACATYACGGKYATCCGGGCTGGGGCCTCTCTGGTCACAAAGTAGCTGGGGGTCTTCTCCATGGTGATCTGGCCCTCCAGGGTCTTGGGCATCAGCTCCCTGAAGAGAGGAGAGAGATACGTTGAGAAGACAATGATTGACTGACTGTCAGACCTACGTATAAACGTTGACAAGAACAACTCTAAGTACAACAAACATGTGAGACTGAGAAAACACAAAACAAACACATCTAACACTTTATTTTCATTGGATTTGACTTGAATTTTCTTTATCATGCAGCTACAGTCTGCAAGCTTTAAAAACAGCCAGAAAAGCGGGGCCAAATGTACAGTATCACATCTACACTTGTTGATAGTTGTGTAGTGCGTCTGAGAGTATTGATAGTTGTGTAGTCCATCAGAGTATTGATATTTGTGTAGTTCATCAGAGTATTGATAGTTGTGTAGTGCATCAGAGAATTGACAGTTGTGAAGTGCATCAGATTAATGATAGTTGTGTAGTGCGTCTGAGAGCATTGATAGATGTGTAGTGCATTGCGACTGGACTACGACGACCACGACTGGACTACGGTGTAATCTGCTCGAGGGGGTACTCAACTGGCCTCTACATCGCGCTGTCCCTCTAAGGCCCTTCTGCTAGCTTGCTAGCGCCGGTCTGCTAGCTTGCTAGCCCCTGTCTGCTAGCAACAGCCTGCTAGCTGTCTGAATCGCCATGTCTCCTGCCAGCCCAACCACTCACTGGACCCCTATTGATCACCCAACTACACATGCCTCCCCCTAATATCAATATGCCTTGTCCATTACTGTTCTGGTTAGTGATTATTGTCTTATTTCACTGTAGAGCCTCTAGCCCTGCTCAATATGCCTTAACCAACCATTTAGTTCCACCTCCCACATATGCAGTGACATCACCTGGTTTAAACGTCTCTAGAGACAATATCTCACTCATCATTACTCAATGCCTAGGGTTACCTCCAATGTACTCACATCTTACCATACCTCTGTCTGTACATTATGCCTTGAATCTATTCTCTCACGCCCAGAAACCTGCTCCTTTTACTCTCTGCTCTGAATGCACTAAACGACCAGTCCTGATAGCCTTTAGCCGTACCCTCATCCTACTCCTCTGTTCCTCTGGTGATGTAGAGTTTAATCAAAGCCCTGCAGTGCCTAGCTCCACTCCAACTCCCCAGGTTCTCTCATTTGTTGACTTCTGTAACTGCCAAAAGCCTTGGTTTCATGCATGTTAACATTAGAAGCCTCCTCCCTAAATTGGTTTTATTCACTGCTTTAGCACACTTTGCCAACCTGGATGTCCTGGCTTAGGTAGTCCACCAAAACCCCTGAAATGTCCATCCCTAACTATAAAATTTTCCGTCTTACTATCCAGGTCTGTACCCAAACAATTCGAACTTCTACTTTTAAAAATCCATCTTTCCAGAAAGAAGTCTTTTACTGGTGCCGCTTGCTATAGACCACCCTCTGCCCCCAGCTGTGACCTAGACACCATATGTGAATTGATTGCCCCACATCTATCTTCAGAGCTCGTGCTGCTAGGTGACCTAAACTGTGACATGCTTAACATCCCGGCCATCCCACAATCTAAGCTTGATGCCCTCAATCTCACACAAATTATCAATGAACCCACCAGGTACAACCCTAAATCCGTAAACACGGGCACCCTCATAGATATCATCCTAACCAACTTGCCCTCCAAATACACCTCTGCTGTTTTCAACCAAGATCGCAGCGATCACTGCCTCATTGCCTGCATTCGTAATGTGTCTGTGGTCAAACGACCACCCCTCATCACTGTCAAACGCTCCCTAAAACACTTCAGCATGCAGGCCTTTCTAATCGACCTGGCCTGGGTATCCTGGAAGGATATTGACCTCATCCCGTCAGTAGAGGATGCCTGGAAATTCTTTAAAAGTGCCTTCCTCACCATCTTAAATAAGCATGCCCCATTCAAAAAATGTAGAACCAGGAACAGATGTAGCCCTTGGTTCTCTCCAGACCTGACTGCCCTTGACCAGCTCAAAAAAACATCCTGTGGCGTTCTGCATTAGCATCGAACAGCCCCCGTGATATGCAACTTTTCAGGGAAGTTAGGAACAAATATACACAGGCAGTTAGGAAAGCTAAGGCTAGCTTTTTCAAACAGAAAAAGCATCCTGTAGCACAAAGTCACAAAAGTTCTGGGACACTGTAAAGTCCATGAAGAATAAGAGCACCTCCTCCCATCTGCCCACTGCACTGAGGTTAGGAAACACTGTCACCCCTGATAAATCCACTATAATTGAATATTTCAATAAGCATTTTTCTACGGCTGGCCATGCTTTCCACCTGGCTACCCCTACCCCGGTCAACAGCCCTTCACTCCCCACATCAACTTGCACAAACCTCCCCCACTTCTCCTTCACCCAAATCCAGATAGCTGTTCTGAAAGAGCTGCAACATCTGGACCCCTGCAAATCAGCCGTGGTAGACAATCTGGACCCTCTCTTTCTAAAAGTATCTGCCGAAATTGTTGCAACCCCTATTACTAGCCTGTTCATCCTCTCTTCCGTATCGTCTGAGATTCCCATAGATTGGAAAGCTGCCGCGGTCATCCCCCTCTTCAAAGGGGGAGACACTCTAGACCCAAAAAGCTACAGACCAATATCTATTCTACCATGCATTTCTAAGGTTTTCGAAAGCCAAGTTAAGAAACAGATTACCGACCATTTCGAATCCAACTGTACCTTCTCCGCTATGCAATCTGGTTTCAGAGCTGGTCATTGGTGCACCTCAGCCATGCTCAAGGTCCTAAACGATATCATAACCGCAATCGATAAGAGACATTACTGTGCAGCCGTATTCATCGACCTGGCTAAGGCTTTCGACTCTGTCAATCACAACATTGTTATTGGCAGACTCAACAGCCTTGGTTTCTCAAATGACTGCCTCGCCTGGTTCACCAACTAATTCTCTGACAGAGATCAGTGTGTCAAATCGGAGGGRCTGTTGTCCGGACCTCTGGACGTCTCTATGGGGGTGCCACAGGGTTCAAATCTCGGGCCAACTCTCTTCTCTGTATACATCAATGATGTTGCTCTTGCTGCTGGAGATTCTTTGATCCACCTCTACGCAGACAACACCATTCTGTATCCCTGTAACCCTTCTTTGGACACTGTGTTAACTAACCTCCAGATGAGCTTCAATGCCATACAACTCTCCTTCCGTTGCCTCCAAATGCTCTTAAATGCAAGTAAAATTAAARGCATGCTCTTCAACCGATTGCTGCCCGCACCTGCCGGCCCGTCTAGCATCACTACTCTGGACGGTTCTTACTTAAAATATGTGGACATCTACAAATACCTAGGTGTCTGGTTAGACTTTAAAACTCTCCTTCGAGACTCACATTAAACATCTCCAATCCAAAATTAAATCCAGAATCGGCTTCCTACTTCACAACAAAGTATCCTTCACTCATGCTGCCAAACATACCCTTGTAAAACTGACCATCCTACAGATGCTCGACTTTGGAGATGTCATTTACAAAATAGCCTCCAACACTCTACTCAACAAATTGGATGCAGTCTATCACAGTGCCATCTGTTTTGTGACCAAAGCTCCATATACTACCCACCACTGTGACCTGTACGCTCTCGTTGGCAGGCCCTCGCTTCATACTCGTCGCCAAARCCACTGGCTCCAGGTCATCTACAAATCTCTGCTAATTAAAGCCCCGCCTTATCTCAGCTCACTGGTCACCATAGCAGCACCCACCCGTAGCACCCGCTCCAGCAGAAATATCTCAATTGTCACCCCCAAAGCCAACTCCTCCTTTGGCCGCCTCTACATCCAGTTCTCTGCTGCCAATGACTGGAACGAACTGTAAAAATCACTGAAGCTGGAGACACATATCTACCTTACTAGCTTTAAGCACCAGCTGTCAGAGCAGCTCACAGATTACTGCACCTGTACATAGCCTATCTGTAAATAGCCCATCCAACTACCTCATCCCCATACTGTATTTATTTATTTATCTTGCTCCTTTGCACCCCAATATCTCTACTTGCACATTCATCTTCTGCACATTCTACCATTCCAGTGTTTAATTGCTATATTGTAATTACTTCACCACCATGGCCTATTTATTGCCTTACCTCTCTTATCCTACCTCCTTTGCACATGTGCTGTATTTAGATTTTTCTACTGTATTATTGATTCTATGTTTGTTTATTCCATGTGTAACTCTGTGTTGTTGTATGTGTCGAACTGCTTTGCTTTATCTTGGCCAGGTCGCAGTTGCAAATGAGAACTTGCTCTCAACTAGCCTACTTGGTAAATAAAGGTGAAATAAATAAAAAATTAATAAAATCAGAGTATTGATAGTCATGTAGTGCATCAGAGTATTGATAGTTGTGTAGTGTGTCAGAATATTTATAGTTGTGCAGTGCGTCAGAGTATTGATAGCTGTGTAGTGTTTGGGAGTATTGATAGGTGTGTAGTGCCTCAGCGTATTGATAGTTGTGTATCGTGTCAGAGTATTGATAGCTGTGTAGTGTTTGGGAGTATTGATAGGTGTGTAATGCCTCAGCGTATTGATAGTTGTGTATCGTGTCAGAGTATTGATAGTTGTGTAGTGTGTAGGAGCGATGTCTGTTCTACGGTAGTGTTTCCTAATGCAGCCTATTCCCTGATTATATAGTGCACTACTTTTGACCAGGGCGCATCACAAGTAAAATATTGCAGTTTTCAGCAAATTTTCTGCAGTTCTACACATTTACGCATGATTTATGCCATGTTAATCTGATATCTGAGTGAGAATGACTAACAAAATCAATGGGGGCCCACTGGAGAGCCTTAGAGAGCCTTTTTATGTCTCTATTTGGTTTGGTCAGGGTGTCATTTGGGGTGGGCATTCTATGTTTTTCTTTTCTATGATTTTGTATTTCTATGTTTTGGGGTATGGTTCTCAATCAGGGACAGGGTATGGTTCTCAATCAGGGACAGCTGTCTATCGTTGTCTCTGATTGGGAACCATACTTAGGTAGCCCTTTTCCCTCCTTTCAGTGTGGGAAGTTAACTTTGTTTGTGGCAAATAGCCCTTAAGCTTCACGGCTGTTTTGTATTGTTTATTGCTTTTGTCGGCGTCATTTTCTTAATAAAAGGAATATGTACGCTCACCACGCTGCGCTTTGGTCCAGTTCTTTCAACGGCCGTGACACCAGGGGATGTGCCTGGTCAGTATTTGGTCATGATTACTACAAGTTTAGATACCTGCCTAGACTAACTACCATTGTTAGCTGACATGTTTAATAATACAATTTGTCATCTAACAAATTCTAGGTAGTCAGTGAGTGACTGTCTGTGACTGACATAACAAGGGAAAACCTGCCGAATGATGTACAAACACATTTCTAAATTGCATCTGATGTATTCTACTATTCTTACTCTCAACAGTAAGTTGAGACCCCGACTGAGTTCCCCAAAAAGTTTTGTCTCTTATGCTTGGAGCCGGCCCTGAATCTGTACCACTAGAAAAAAACTACAGCGGTAACAACCTTTCCTCAGCAGAAAAAAACTCATCCTTCGTTCGTGACACGCAGCAGTGGAACAACATGTTTCTAAGCTTATCTGAATCTGGATCTGGAACGTCATCAAATAGACTATTTTAGAACCACAATTTAATTCATTGCTGCATGGACATATTCTCTGTTTGTTATTCAGTAGATATTAAAAATGAAAAGTGTTCGTATCAGGCCGCATGATATTGTGATTAGAGATTTTTTTTTTTTTCAGTTTTAATATCACATTTATTGGACACTTGATTTGGAAAAGAGAAACCCTATGTTTCGGGGCGCCTTCTAAACAGCTGCAGATGAGTGAACAGACCATAGCAGAGACAGTAGTCACAGCAAAAGTGGTCCTGTTGGACTCAAGGGCTGTTTCCACAATGGCATCCTAATCCCTATATAGTGCACTACTTTAGACCTCTGGTCAAAACCAGTGTACTATGTAGGGAATAAGGTGCAATTTGGGACAAAGCCTGGGAAATTAAATCCTGGTGATGAAAGAATACCCATAAATCCCACCTCAAATATTTACAGCAAAAAAGTTAAACTGGGAAGGCCGTTTAGCATTAATATTTGCTTTAACGTTTTCTTTGGCAATATTTCTTAATCTGTGGTGGCCCACTTTTCACACAATCTATTCGCCCATGACACCCCACCTTTCCAGCTTCTCTCCCTTTTCTCCTCTTCCCTCTCCACCCTCGCCTCTCCGCTGCCCCAAGTTCCTTCAGGACAGTGACCTGAACCAAAGCAGATGAAAGCAGCCCATGAATCATTAACGTCTCCTTCTCCCAGCCATTTAGAGCCTCTGCAGAATGCACACTTCAATGATTCATCCTAGCTCTCTCTCTCTCTGCTGGTGTTGCTCTGCTTAAAGCCCAGGGTGTGTGTGTGTGTGTGCTGACAAAGTGGCCTGCCTGCGCTGCTCCCATGGCAGATGCATTTTACTGTCTGTGACGGAACTACTGAGCTGTGCTAGGGGAAGGAGGTGGGCTCAACCTCTGTCAGGTCCCCTGGCTGGTCAAAATGGGGAGGAAGAAAGGATGAGAGGAGAGGAGTAGGGTGAGGCCTACTCATCTTTTCAATCTCAGGGCCTTTATAAAGCGACACACAGCAGCAGATAGGTCTCGGCTCCACACAGCCATCCTCCGCCACCAAACTTGCTACTTTCCTAATGTGATGGCAGCACCGTTTTTCTGTCTCACAAACAGACAGGTAAAAATCATGCTCCGTTTAACCTCCATGCAGCTAAAGAAGACGAGGCATCTGAGATGCCACTAGAGAAATGTGTTTCTCAGAGTGAGAGTGTTTCTGAGAGATGCCAGCTGTCAGACTGTGAAGTGGATGACTGCACTACGCCCTTAAGCTTCTCTCCAAGATGTTCCTCTTATGCTGGGAAAGTCGAGAGATTTGAATAAATGTCAATATATCCAGCCTGAAAACAGAGGTTTTGGTTTCACCCAAAAAATGACCACATTCGATTTTGGCAGTGTCTTTTTGGTTCCACTATGACACCTAAATGTGTTTAAAATCGTTTATGTTTTGCCAAGATTTATCCACCACAGGAGGCTATTGAGGGGAGGACTGGAAGTCTGGAACGGAGTGAATGGAACTGTATCAAACACATCGACACCATGTGTTTGATGTATATGAGACCCGTCCTCCCCAATTAAGGTGCCTCCAACCACCTGTGTGATACACAGAGAGCTTTCACCTTGAAGTGTCCCTCCATGGTGTATGTGCCTCTCCTGCCCTTCAGGGTGCAGATTCTCCAGTTGTAAAATATGTATATACACTGAGAGTGTTAAATCAACCCTGAAAGTGTTGAGTCTGTGGACCCATATAGACACCGGAACAGTGTTAAATTAACACACAGCCTTATTCAAATATTTCACAGAGTGTCTTGCCGTTCGAGTTTATTGTAACCGTTACCGCCCATGACTGTACTTGTTAGTGACAGAGTGTCAATGGTGAGTGTAGCTGGTGCATGGAAGTCAGGGGCAGGAGAGCAGAGATGAATGGACAAAGCATTTTACTTAGGCAATCATCATACAGAACGCAACCGCGTCACAAAACAAATGCCCAAAGAACAAGTAAGGTAGCCCAAAGAATAAAACCCAAGTACAAAGTACCGGCTGCCACAAAGCACGGGTATAAAACAAAACCCGGCGCAAACCAGCCGGAAGCGTACCAACCCTGACAATAAACAATACCCCACACAGACATGGAGGGAACAGAGGGCTAAATACACATGTTAATTAGTAGGAGATGAAAACCAGGTGTACAGGAAGACAAGACAAAACAAATGGAAAATGAAAGGTGGATCGGCGATGGCTAGAAGACCGGTGACATCGACCGCCGAACACCGCCTGAACAAGGAGAGGAACCAACTTCGGTGGAAGTCGTGACACAGAGACATGGTTGTTGCACTCATTTTCAGTCTTATGATCTTCACCAAGTGAGATCCTAAGCGAATATGTTATTGTAAAAAATATATTTACAGTATTTAACATAATACCATACATATTTCGTAAGGACATATTTTGAGGGCCTAGTTTTACATTAATACTGGGGCCTAAAACTAATACACATCACTTTGAATCAAAACCATACCCATCATCACACCCATCATTATCATAATTCCCAGCATGCACTATTGCATGCTGTATTGGAGACAGATTTTTGGAATAGTTTGTTTCAATATCTATGTTTCTGCCTGGAATTCTTTGCCCCATCACCTCCGTGGCCTGGCTATCACCCTGGTTTGTGGTCTGCTCTCCTATGTGCAGTGCAGAGTTACAACATTCTGGTAACTTTCTCAAAATTCCACGGTTTTCCAGATATCCTGTTTGGATGAATTCAGATTTCCTGCTTATTCCCTCCTGATTCCAAGAATATTCCAATCAGGATCTCTGGAAAAACTGGGAGGTTTGGGAAAGGGGGGTACTGAAGGAGGTGCAGAGTACAGGAATGGGAATGTGGTTCTTTGAGGTTATCCACCAGCCCCTCAACATAAGCATCATATTTACGTTGTGTTGCAAATGGCTCACTGAGCCCTATGGGCCCTGGTCAAAAGTAGTGCACAGTGCACAATAAAGGAAATAGGGTGCAGTTTGGAATTCAACCACTGAGGTTAATGCAACCTGATTACAGTAAGAACAGAATCAGAAAATAATCAGTATAGTATCAGGATAGTATCAGGACAGTATCAGGACAGTATCAGGACAGTATCAGGATTGTATCAGGAAATTATCAGGATAGTATCAGAACAGTATCAGAACAGTATCAGGATAGTATCAGGATAGTATTGGGTTAGTATCAGAATAGTATGAGTATAGTATCATGATAGTATCTCAAAAGTGAAATGAGAGTATCAGGACAGTATCAGGACATAATCAGATCAGCATCAGGATAGAATTAGGATAGTTTCATGAAAGTATCAGGACAGTATGAGAATAGTATGAGAAAAGTATCAGGATAGTATCAGAATAGTATAAAGATAGTATCAGAAAAGTATGAGGATAATATCATGATAGAATCGGGATATTATCAGTATAGTATAAGGATAGTATCAGGACAGTATCAGAACAGTATCAGGATAGAATCAGAAGAGTATAAGGATAGTATCGGGTTAGTATTTACATTTACATTTAAGTCATTTAGCAGACGCTCTTATCCAGAGCGACTTACAAGTTGGTGCATTCACCTTATGATATCCAGTGGAACAACCACTTTACAATAGTGCATCTAACTAGTATCAGGATAGTATCATGATACTATCAGAATAGTATCAAGATAGTATCAAGATAGTATGAGCATAGTATCAGGATAGTATCAGGATACTATCAGAATACTATCAGAACAGTACCAAGATAGTATCATGATACTATCAGGAGAGTATCAGGACAGAATCAGAACAGTGTCAGGATAGTATTAGGAAACTATCATGATAGTATCAGGATAGTAATGAGAATGAGTCTCAGGATAGTATTTGGTGTGTAGTATCAAATGAGTATTAGGAATAGTATGATGAATACTATCAGGGAGAGGTATGCAGAATGAATCAAGAAGCAATTATCAGATATCATTAGGATACGTATCATATAGTATCCAGGATATTATCAAGGATAGTGTGATAATATTATCAGGCTAGTATAGAGAATAGTATCGAGGATACTATCATGATACTATCAGAATAGTATCAAGATAGTATCCGGATAAATTCAGAAGGTATCAGGATAGTATCGGTTAGTATCAGAATTGTATGAGGATAGTATCATGATACTATCCAGAGAGTATCAGGACAGAATCAGAACAGTATCAGGATAGTGTTAGGATGTATATCATGATAGTATCAGGATAGTATCAGGATAGTATGAGAATAGTATCAGGATAGTATGAGAATAGTATCAGGATAGGAATCAAGGATAGTATCAAGGATAAATCAGAAGAGTAATCAGGATAGTATCACAATAGTATGAGGATAATATCATGATAGTAATCGGGAATTATTCAGTATAGTATAAGGATAGTATCAGGACAGTATCAGAACATATCAGGATAGAATCAGAAGAGTATAAGGATAGTATTGGTTAGTATCAGGATAGTATCAGGATACTATCAGAATAGTATCAAGATAGTATCAAGATAGTATGAGCATAGTATCAGGATAGTTCAGGGTACTATCAGGATACTATCAGAATGTATCAAGATAGTATCATGATACTATCAGGAGAGTATCAGGACAGAATCAGAACAGTGTCAGGATAGTATTAGGAAACTATCATGATAGTATCAGGATAGTATGAGAATAGTATCAGGATAGTATGGGTTAGTATCAGAATGGTATGATGATAGTATCATGATACTATCAGGAGAGTATCATAATAGAATCAGAACAGGTATCAGGATAGTGTAGGATAGTATCACGATAGGATCAAGATAGTATCTAGGATAAAATCAGAAGATTATCAGGCTAGTATCGGGTTAGTATCAGAATTGTATGAGTATAGTATCATGATAGTATTTGATACTATCAGGAGAGTATCAGGACAGATCAGAACAGTATCAAGATAGTGTTAGGATAGTATCATGATAGTATCAGGATAATATCAGGATAGTATGAGAATAGTATCAGGATAGATCATGATAGTATCAGGATAGGTATCAGGATAGTATGAGAATAGTATCAGGAATAGTATGAGAATAGTATCAGGATAGGATAATGTCAGTAAATCAGGATAAAATCAGAAGAGTATCAGGATAGTATCACAATAGTATGAGGATAATATCATGATAGTATCAGGATATTATCAGTATAAAGTATACAGGATATATCAGGACAGTATCAGAACAATTATCAGAGTGTCAGAGTATAGGATAGTATGGGTTAGTATCAGGATAGTATCAGGTACTCAGAATAGTATCAAGATAGTATCAAGATAGTATGAGCATAGTATCAGGATAGTATCAGGGTACTATCAGGATACTATCAGAATAGTATCAAGATAGTATCATGATACTATCAGGAGAGTATCAGGACGAATCAGAACAGTGTCAGGATAGTATTAGGAAACTATCATGATAGTATCAGGATAGTATGAGAATAGTATCAGGATAGTATTGGGTTTAGTAATCAGAATGGTATGATGATAGTATCATGATACTATCAGAGAGTATCATAATAGAATCAGAACAGTATCAGGATAGTGTAGGATAGTATCACGATAGGATCAAGATAGTATCAGGATAAAATCAGAAGAGTATCAGGATAGTATCGGGTTAGTATCAGAATTGTATGAGTATATGTATCATGATAGTATTTGATACTATCAGGAGGTATCAGGACAGAATCAGAACAGTATCAAGATAGTGTTAGGATACGTATCATGATAGTATCAGATGATATCAGGATAGTATGAGAATGTAATCAGGATAGTATCAGAATAGTATCAGGATAGTATCAGAATACTATCAAGATAGTATCAAGATAGTTTCAAGATAGTATCAGGTTAGTATCAGAATAGAAACATGATAGTATTGGGATAGTATAAGGATAGTATCAGAAAAGTATGAAGATCGTTTCAGAATAGTATCAGGATACAATCAAAATAGTTTTAGGATAGTATCAATATAGTATCAGGATAGTGTCAGAAGTGTATCAGGATTGTATCAGAATAGTATGAGGATAGTATCAAGATAGTATCAGAATAGTATCATGATAGTATCAGGGTACTCTCAGGATAGTATCAAGATTGTATCAGGACAGCATCAGAAGAGTATCAGGATAGTATCGGGTTAGTATCAGAACAGTATGAGGATAGTATCATGATAGTATCAGGATATTATCAGGATAGTATCAAGACAGTATCAGAACAGAATCACAATAGTGTTAGGAAGTATCAGGATAGTATCAGAATAGTATCAGGATTGTATGAGGATAGTATCAGGTCCCCTCAGAAATATGGTAATGTGAGCAGGCCACCTGTTAGCCATAACAATAATAGTAATATATTAATAAACATAATTATAACCATAGCCATTATAGTAATATAATAATACACACAATTATAACCATAGCCATTATAGCAATATAATAATACACATAATATTAACCATAACCATTATAGTAATATAATAATACACATAATTATAACCATAGCCATTATAGTAATATAATAATACACATAATTATAACCATATACATTATATTAATATAATAACCATAACCATTATATTAATATAATAATAACCATCATTATAACAATAGACATTATAGTAATATAATAATAACCAGAAACATTATAGTAATATAATAATAACCAGAACCATTATAGTAATACACTGCTCAAAAAAATAAAGGGAACACTTAAACAACACAATGTAACTCCAAGTCAATCACACTTCTGTGAAATCAAACTGTCCACTTAGGAAGCAACACTGATTGACAATAAATTTCACATGCTGTTGTGCAAATGGAATAGACAACAGGGGGAAATTATAGGCATATTAGCAAGACACCCCCCAATAAAAGAGTGGTTCTGCAGGTGGTGACCACAGACCACTTCTCAGTTCCTATGCTTCCTGGCTTGATTTTTGGTCACTTTTGAATGCTGGCGGTGCTTTCACTCTAGTGGTAGTATGAGACGGAGTCTACAACCCACACAAGTGGCTCAGTAGTGCAGCTCATCCAGATGGCACATCAATGCGAGCTGTGGCAAGAAGGTTTGCTGTGTCTGTCAGCGTAGTGTCCAGAGCATGGAGGCGCTCACCAGGAGACAGGCCAATACATCAGGAGACGTGGAGGAGCCGTAGGAGGGCAACAAACCCAGCAGCAGGACCGCTACCTCCGCCTTTGAGCAGGAGGAGCACTGCCAGAGCCCTGCAAAATTACTCCGAACACCACAAATGTGCATGTGTCTGCTCAAACGGTCAGAAACAGACTCCATGAGAGTGGTATGAGGGCCCGACGTCCACAGGTGGGTTGTGCTTACAGCCCAACACCGTGCAGGACGTTGGCCTTGCCAGAGAACAAGATTGGCAAATTCGCCACTGGCGCCCACTGTGCTCTTCACAGATGAAAGCAGGTTCACACTGAGCACGTGACAGACGTGACAGAGTCTGGCGACGCCGTGGAGAACGTTCTGCCTGCCTGCAACATCCTCCAGCATGACCGGTTTGGTGGGGTCAGTCATGGTGTGGGGGTGCATTTCTTTGGGGCCGCACAGCCCTCCATGTGCTCGCCAGAGGTAGCCTGACTGCCATTAGGTACCGAGATGAGATCCTCAGACCCCTTGTGAGACCATATGCTGGTGCGGTTGGCCCTGGGGTTCCTCAATGTAAGACAATGCTAGACCTCATTTGCTGGAGTGTGTCAGCAGTTCCTGCAAGAGGAAGGCATTGATGCTATGGACTGGCCCGCCCGTTCCCCGACCTGAATCCAATTAGCACATCTGGGACATCATGTCTCGCTCCATCCACCAACGCCACGTTGCACCACAGACTGTCCAGGAGTTGGCGGATGCTTTAGTCCAGGTCTGGGAGGGAGATGCCTCAGAGGACCATCCGCCACCTCATCAGGAGGCATGCCCAGGCGTTGTAGGGAGTCATACAGGCACTGGAGGCCACACACACTACTGAGCCTTTGACTTGTTTTAAGGACATTACATCAAAGTTGGATCAGCCTGTAGTGTGGTTTCCACTTAAATTTTGAGCGTGACTCCAAATCCAGACCTCCATGGGTGATAAATTTGATTCCATTGATAATTTGTGTGTATTTGTTGTCAACACATTCAACTATGTAAAGAAAAAAGTAGTTAATAAGAATATTTCATTCATCAGATCTAGATGTGTTATTAGTGTTCCTTTATTTTTTTTGAGCAGTGATAATAATAACCATCATTATAACCATAGACATATAATTAATAATAATAATAACCAGAACCATATAGAATATATGAATAACCATAACCATGGTCTTCTTCTACAAAGCAGACCACTTTCACAGGATTTGGCTCCCATGCATATTTGGATTGCCCATGATTTTGGCTCCCATGCATATATGGAGGATTTGGCTCCCATGCATATATGGAGGATTTGGCTCCCATGCATATATGGAGGATGTGCTCCCATGCATATTTGGAGGATTTGGCTCCCATGCATATTTGGAGGATTTGGCTCCCATGCATATTTGGAGGATGTGGCTCCCATGCATATACATGGAGGATTTGCTCCCATGCATATTTGGAGGATTTGGCTCCATGCAATATTTGGAGGATTGTGGCTCCCATGCATATTGGATGGATTTGATTGCTCCCATGCATATTTTTGAGGATTGCTCCCATGCATATATGGGAGGATTTGGCTCCCATGCAATATGGAGGATTTGGCTCCCATGGCATATTTGGAGGATTGGCTCCCATGCATATTGGAGGATTTTTGGCTCCCATGCAGATTTGGAGATTGGCTCCCAGCATATTTGGAGGATTTGGCTCCCATGCATATTTGGAGGATGTGGCTCCCATGCATATTTGGAGGATTTGGCTCCCATGCATATATGGAGGATTTGGCTCCCATGCATATATGGAGGATTTGGCTCCCATGCATATTTTGAGAATTTGGCTCCCATGCATATTTGGAGGATTTGGCTCCCATGCATATTTGGAGGATTTGGCTCCCATGCATATTTGGAGGATTTGGCTCCCATGCATATTTGGAGGATTTGTAGTTTGAATAAACTCTGCAATGCTAAAGAAATAAAATCATCTCTAAATGTCTTTCCAATGAATAAAGACTGGGGATTGAGTGGGGAGAGAGTTTGAAGTTGATCCATGATAGATTCATTCACAGGTCTGGGATGACTATACAGGGAAGAGAAAAGAGAGTGGCTTTTGTTCATGTAGGCTACACAAGAGCATTTATTTCAATTCCAACAGGAACCGCATGCAGTCTAATTAAACTTTATTGGCAGCGTAGGTGATGTAACGAACGAGGTACCTTCCAAGTGCCTAAGATTTACTGCATCTCCACAGAGCTGCTTTGATGTCTTCTTTGCACTGCTAAAATACGACTCCCCATACACACTGATGCATGAAATACAGACAGCAGGCGTCAACTCATGAAACAACGTGACTACAGAGCAGAATGGAGTAAGGATATACAGTATGTAAGTCTAAGCCTTTTTTATATTAASATTTTGATGCTGAAACTAACTTAAAGATATGGCGGAAAGTGGAAAGTGAATTGACGATTTATGGTGTCACATTTTCATTAGAAAATGAAAATGACAGGTTGAGTGGGAAAGTTATGAGAGCACAAACAAATAACCAGTATCATTTTTAAGGAGAAAGTATGTGCGACAGAACACGGCATAAATTGTACTCTGAGAGAATACCCTCATATGGTTCTACTAACTAGGCAATGTATCCTGCCAAAACTCATTGGGGGTTACTCTATTCCCTGTTTGAACACATTCTGAAGGACAAGGTAATGCTAGAGGAGATCAGTCAATGAGTCCTTTGTAAGGTTGTCTATAAAAATAGTACTTTGGCACAAGTGGTCTGATGCATCACAGCTTTCGTTTCCCCTCCCTCCCTCCATCCATGTTACTTCGCTTACAAAACCCATGCAGCCTATACTGTATATATGTAGTGGTAAAAAGGAGGAGGAAGAGTGGGTAGTGGTACTGTATGATGGGGGATCCCTAATAAATACAAATATATACAGTACCAATACCCATTCCCCCTCCTCCTACTCCTCATCTTCCTCTTCATTCTCCTCCCCCCTCCCTCCCTCCCTCCCTCCCTCCCTCCCTCCTCCTCCCTCCCTCCCTCCCTCCCTCCCTCCCTCCCTCCCTCCCTCCCCTCCCTCCCTCTCTCCCTCCCTCCCTCCCTCCCTCCCTCCTCCTCCCTCCCTCCTCCCTCCCTCCCCACTACATACCATTTTTTCAGGCTATGTAAGAGTCATATTGAGTTATAGCACAAATTATGATCGGAAACAAATATATAACAAATAAAACAAAACTAGCAAGTAAGCAAATCCCTCCTGCTTTACTCACAGATCAATCAGAAAGGGTCTGGGTTTGACTGGGGCTGGGGTTGGACTGGGTCTCTGGTTGGACTGGGGCTGGGGCTGTGGTTGGACTGGGTCTGGGGTTGGACTGGGTCTGCGGTTGGACTGGGGATGAGGTTGGACTGGGGCTGGGTTGGACGGGGGCTGGGTCTGCAGTTGGACTGGGTCTGGGGTTGGACTGGGGGTGGGTTTGGACTGTGTCTGGGGTTAGACTGGGTCTGGGGTTGGACTGGGTCTGGAGTTGAACTGGGTCTGGAGTTGGACTGGGGCTGGGGTTGGACTGGGGCTGGGTTTGACTGGATCTGGGGTTGGACTGGGGCGGGTTTGGATGGTGGCTGCGTCTGGGTCTGGGTCTTGGCTGGGTCTGGCGTTGGACTGGGTCTAATGTCTGGCCCAATTAATGAGTGTCTGGTGTGACCTGCAAAGGAAGGGGTCCCCATTTACGTCTACAGATGTAGGATCTTAATTTGATCATTAAATGAAAAAACTGCACTAACACACGGTTAAATTAACAGTACTCCACTTTTTCATTTAGCCTCATTTTGCCCAGCTAATAGCCAACCACCAATCCCGCAACATTATGGACTAAATGTTTCAATGCTGTTATTTTTGCTGTAACAATACCGGTCATATTTACATTTACATTTAAGTCATTTAGCAGCCGCTCTATCCAGAGCGACTTACAAATGGTGGCATTCCCCTTATGATATCAGTGGAACAACCACTTTACAATAGTGCATCTAACTCTTTTAAGGGGGGGGGGGTTAGAAGGATTACTTTATCCTATCCTAGGTATTCCTTAAAGAGGTGGGGTTTCAGGTGTCCTCGGAAGGTGGTGATTGACTCCGCTGACCTGGCGTCGTGAGGGAGTTTGTTCCACCTGGGGTGCCAGAGCAGCGAACAGTTTGACTGGGCTGAGGCGGGAACTGTACTTCCTCAGAGGTGGGAGGCGAGCAGGCCAGAGGTGGATGAACGCAGTGCCCTTGTTTGGGTGTAGGGCCTGATCAGAGCCTGAAGGTACGGAGGTGCCGTTCCCTCTCACAGCTCCGTAGGCAAGCACCATGGTCTTGTAGCGGATGCGAGCTTCAACTGGAAGCCAGTGGGAGAGCGGAGGAGCGGGGTGACGTGAGAGAACTATTAATATTAAGATCATCCATCTGTACATGTCTGTCAATGGAGGTATAGAGGCCAAAAGGCTAGTGGAACGGGCACTAAGAGCCATCCCGGTCGACTTGTTCCCATGTAGACGCCTTTGATTCCTTCTTCTATTCCAGTGTGAAGCATACTGTACATCCACTCATCCACTCCCAGAGTGTTTTCCACACGGCCGGTGTTGTGACCAGATAATCATCTGGTAAGTGTCTCAATATTTCTGCTGTTTGCAAGGGAGGGAAGGGGAGGGAGAGAATAGCTTTGCTCAGCAGACATTTTCCAGGTGACTGGTTTCTAGCTGAAGTCATGAGGAGGATGGAGCTGGGGAGAGGAGGGTGGGTCAGTGATTTAGAGTAATGACTGCTGTGTGTGGTGGTATGTTTGCCTGTGCCTGTTCTACTGGATCTGCTGCTTTACAGCTCTGTCAACCTCTCTGACCCTGGGGGCAGCAAATGCCCCAGGCACTGGAACTGGGCCGGGCTGGCATAGGAGATGTGATGTGAGAGGGGAGTACAGTAGTATGCTATGGTGGGAGAAACACCTGTTTTCTACAACCTCTTATGTATTCTACTAAACATCAGGGATTCCAACTGTAAAATTCAACAAGTGACAAAATAAAAGGACAGGTGAGCTAGCTATAAAATTAAATGTATCTTCTTTTCATTCCAGCCCATGGTTATTTAGATATAGCTGCGCTAATAGTTGGTGTATAAGCTATGATACTGGGCAATGGTAGTCCAACAGCTCCGGTGGTGAGAGATCCATCTGTTTATCACGGTGGTAGGGGCTCTCCATTTGGGTTTATTGTCGCTCCTTGTGCCCCTGTCAGCTGTGACACACCTTGAAGGGGCTTCATTGCCAAAATCCCAAAGTATCCCTTTAATGCATTGTTGAACATAATACACTCTACGGGTATATCAAAGTTCCAGAGTGGGATCTCTGCTACTTTTAGAGTTATGATCCAATGTATAAGGATTATGGTTTGCTCAGCTATACCAGATACGATCCTTATATTGCTCATTTGAAATGTCTTTCTCATGCAATTTTTATATATTTTTTAAATTTATTTAACTTTTATTTAACTAGGCAAGTCAGTTAAGAACAAATTGTTATTTACAATGACGGCCTAGGAACAGTGGGTTAACTGCCTTATTCAGGGGCAGAAAGACAGATTTTTACCTTGTCAGCTCGGGGATTCAATCTAGCAACCTTTCAGTTACTGGCCCAACACTCGAACCACTAGGCTACCTGCCACCCCTAGACTGAGTCTAATTGACTGGCACTGAAGAAAACAACATTTTGCTAAATAATTACCTACAAACACATGAGTGATTCCATTTCTACCTAGTATGGGGGGAAAAATCTATAAATTGGTCCTTTACATTGACATAGTAAATGGCATACTGTATATCTAAAAGCATAAAAGCATAATTGAGAAATAATGTACCAAAGTTGGCATATTTGTGACATTTTGGCCTTACCCAGGCCTACTTTAATTCTCCATAGTGTTTCATCTGTAGCTACTTTAATTCTCCATAGTGTTCATCCTGTAGCTACTTTAATACTCCCATATGTGTTATTCATGCTGTAGCTACTTTAATACTCCATAGTGTTCATCTGTAGCTACTTTAATACTCCATATTGTTTTCATCTGTAGCTACTGTAATACTCCACAGGTGTTTTCATCTGTATCTACTTTAATCTCCATAGTGTTTCATCTGTAGCTACTTTAATTCTCCATAGTGTTTCATCTGTAGCTACTTTAATACTCCATAGTGTTTCATCTGTAGCTACTTTAATACTCCATATTGTTTCATCTGTAGCTACTTTAATACTCCATAGTGTTTCATCTGTAGCTACTTAATACTCCATAGTGTTTCATCTGTAGCTACTTTAATACTCCATATTGTTTCATCTGTAGCTACTTTAATACTCCATAGTGTTTCATCTGTAGCTACTTTAATACTCCATATTGTTTTCATCTGTAGCTACTTTAACTCAATAGTTTCATCTGTAGCTACTTTAATACTCCATAGTGTTTCATCTGTAGCTACTTTAATATCTCCATATGTGTTTCATCTGTAGCTACTTTAATACTCCATATTGTTTATCTGTAGCTATCTTATAATACTCACAAGTGTTGTTTCATCTGTAGCTACTTTAATACTCCATATGTGTTCACTGTAGCTACTTTAATACTCCATATGTTTCATCTGTAGCTACTTTTAATACTCCATAGTGTTTCATCTGTAGCATCTTTAATACTCCATAGTGTTTCATCTGTAGCTACTTTATATCCATATTGTTCATCTGTAGCTACTTAATACTCCATAGTGTTTCATCTGTAGCTACTTTAATACTCCATAGTGTTTCATCTGTAGCTACTTTAATACTCCATATTGTTTCATCTGTAGACTACTGTAATACTCCATATTGTTTCATCTGTAGCTACTTAATACTCCATATTGTTTCATCTGTAGTACTTTAATACTCCTAGTGTTCATCTGTAGCTACTTTAATACTCCATATTGTTTCATCTGTAGCTACTTTAATACTCCTATTGTTTCATCTGTAGCTACTTTAATACTCCATAGTGTTTCATCTGTAGCTACTTTAATACTCCATAGTGTTTCATCTGTAGCTACTTTAATACTCCATAGTGTTTCATCTGTAGCTACTTTAATACTCCATTGTGTTTCAATTGTAGCTACTTTTAATACTCCATAGTGTTTCATCTGTAGCTACTTTAATACTCCATAGTGTTTTCATCTGTAGCTACTTTAATACTCCTAGTGTTTCATCTGTAGCTACTTTAATACTCCATATTGTTTCATCTGTAGCTACTTTAATACTCCATATGTTTCATCTGTAGCTACTTTAATACTCCATAGTGTTTCATCTGTAGCTACTTTAATACTCCATATTGTTTCATCTGTAGCTACTTAATACTCCATATTGTTTCATCTGTAGCTACTTTAATACTCCATATGTGTTTCATCTGTAGCACTTTTAATTTACTTCAATATGTTTCATCTGTAGCTACTTTAAACTCCTAGTGTTTCATCTGTAGCTACTTTAATACTCCTAGTGTTTCATCTGTAGCTACTTTAATACTCCATATTGTTTTCATCTGTAGCTACTTTAATACTCCGTAGTGTTTTCATCTGTAGCTACTTTAATACTCCATATTGTTTCATCTGTAGCTACTTTAATACTCCATAGTTGTTTCATCTGTAGCTACTTTAATACTCCATAGTGTTTCATCTGTAGCTACTTTAATACTCCATATGTTTTCATCTGTAGCTACTTTAAATACTCCATATTGTTTAATCTGTATCTACTTTAATACTCCGTAGTGTTTCATCTGTAGCTACTTTAATACTCCATAGTGTTTCATCTGTAGCTACTTTAATACTCCATAGTGTTTCATCTGTACTACTTTAATACTCCATAGTGTTTCATCTGTAGCTACTTTATACTCCATAGTGTTTCATCTGTAGCTACTTTAATACTCCATATTGTTTCATCTGTAGCTACTTTAAATACTCCATAGTGTTTCATCTGTAGCTACTGTAATACTCCATAGTGTTTCATCTGTAGCTACTTTAATACTCCATAGTGTTTCATCTGTAGCTACTTTAATACTCCGAGTGTTTCATCTGTAGCTACTTTAATACTCCATATTGTTTCATCTGTAGCTACTTTAATACTCCGTAGTGTTTCATCTGTAGCTACTTTTAATACTCCGCAGTGTTTCATCTGTAGCTACTTTAATACTCCATATGTTTTCATCTGTAGCTACTTTAATACTCCATATTGTTTCATCTGTAGCTACTTTAATACTCCATAGTGTTTCATCTGTAGCTACTTTAATACTCCATATGTTTCATCTGTAGCTACTTTAATACTCCATATTGTTTCATCTGTAGCTACTTTAATACTCCATAGTGTTTCATCTGTAGCTACTTTAATACTCCATAGTGTTTCATCTGTAGCTACTTTAATACCTCCATAGTGTTTCATCTGTAGTACTTTAATACTCCATATTGTTTCATCTGTAGCTACTTTAATACTCCGTAGTGTTTCATCTGTGCTACTTTTAATACTACCGTAGTGGAGTTTCACCCTGTAAAGGTGTGGGTAATATGAAGCTTTACCACTGGCTCTGTAATTTGAGTAGTATTTTGAGTTCAATAAAACTATTTTCTTTTGATGGATGAATATTGAAAAATATAAACAGTAATATTATCCTCAGGCATATCAAAGCTCCGCTAGTTGTAAAGTTTTATACATAGAATTTGGCACAGTAGGCAATGTAACCAATCACAGCCCTCCTTTTAGTTCTAGCATTGCACATCCTGCAAATCACCAGGGCGACCATTTTTTATCCATTTTCACATTCACTCTGTTAGTAATCCTTATACATTGGATCATAACTCTAAAAGTAGCAGAGATCCCACTCTGGAACTTTGATATACCCGTAGAGAATATTATGTTCAACAATATATTAAAGGGATACTTTGGGATTTTGGCAATGAAGCCCCTTTCAAACTGCACGCAGAGCGATACAAATGGCATCCATGAGCTCATCTGACTCTGGGGAAGTAGGCTTAGATAAACGGTTACATTGCCAAAAATGTGTCAAATCTCAAATTTAGTTTTTTTAAATATTCATGTTTATATTTTTCCATATCAATAAATTATTGTAATTTTGGGCAATTTAAATCTAAATACCTCTCATATAACAGAGCAAGCAGTAAAGCTTCATAGGAGACAAATTGTTCATACATCCTACAGATCACTTGACCTATATCGTCACAACAAAATAAAATCATTTCCATGTAAAAAGGACCCATGAACACCAACATGTGGTTGGAGCATGTCAAATTTGGTGTCAAATGAAAGCTAAGAGTGTATATTTTTGAGAATTGAAAGCATATATAGATTTTCAACCATTTGTGACCTGTTTCAGGAAGCTAGGCGTATGTTGCACGCCACTACTTCACAGGAGAGGCATTTGAAAGTAAACTTTTTTAAAAATCAAAATGCGGAATGCCTGGTGGATACAGAATATGATTTCAGATGTGGAAGGAGTTGAAAAGAGAACACAGAAGGCTATTGTATAAAACACCTGTCTCCGGATTACATCTTCAAACTAAGGGCAACCATGGCATCCGCAAATATGCGGGTAAGAGCCTAGCTACATTTTCAGATATTATACCTTTCTAATTTTGTCAGAACGTTTATATCATTGCAAGTTAAAGAGTACTGTTAGCTAGCTAGCTAACATTAGCTAACATTAGCTAGCTAGCTAACATTAAACTTAGTTGGTTAGCTTTAGCTACCTACGTACTCATGTATGGTGGCTAGCTATGAAAATGAGTTTGCATTGCTAGTATTATGGGTTGGGATTATGGTTAATGGTTTAGCTAGCTAGCTAGCTACATGTCTAAACAAAATACTCTACTATGCAAGTAACCATTTCACTGTACCGTTTACACCTTCAAAGCATACTTACTTTGCCATTGTTCCTCAACTGCGGTGTATGATATACAATTTTTTAGCTCTGATTCTCTACTTTTATCCAATGTAAAAATAATAAAATAAAAAAATGTTGCTATATAAGACCGAATCGAAGTGGTGGGTCACATTGTCCATCTTAAACATTAGGAATAAGCAAAGGCTTTGATTTATGGTCAAACAGATGGAAAAGGGCTCTTAGAAAACATCCACCAGAAAAGTCTTAAAAGGTATTAGAAATACATGAAAACACACTGTTGAAGTAAAGACCCTCGCCAACTAATATCAACACTTATTTGGTTCAATCATTTTCTCTGCCTTCTGTAAGTTTAAGAAACATTACCTTGTGCTTTGGAATTCCGTTAGGAAAAACCCACATATCTTTACGATTATTTTATCAAATTTCTCTCCCTCATCAGGGAGGATACTGAGAGTTCACAGAGTAACGAGTGAAGTTAGACCTATCGATTAGTTGTAGTGATTTTACTGATATACATTTTGTTTATGAATTATTAAGTGGGTAAAACTCAAAAATGTGTTACCAAACCGGTAAGAGAATTTCCTAAGTATCGGTAACAGAATTGGCTACAATGGGAAATCATAGTACAGTGGTTAGAGCATTGGGCCAATAACTGAAAGGTAGCTAGTTTGAATCCCGGGGCTGACAAGGTGAAAGATCTGTCGATGTGCCTTATTTGCTCCAGGGTCGCCGTCGATAACGGCTGACTCTGGCTGTGATGTGACCCCATGGAATCACTCACATGGGAATTGTGGGGGGATTGGAGTGATGCATGGGAATTGTAAGTTGCAGGAAGTCATTTTCGAGAGCGACACAATTACTAGATAAGAGACTCATCTCTTCATGGGAAAAAAGGAAGGACAGGACCTCTGTCAGTCATTCCTCTGGGAAACAACAACAACAGGGTTTTGATAAAGTGTGGCCATGAAGAGATACCAGAAAGACTCGTGGGATGTAGATAAAATATCACCATATTGGACAGCAATAACTGCTGAGAAATGTAGATGTAGATCTTAATTTGATCACTCTTTTGTTGCTGAGAATTTTCCAGGAAATGCAGATTCATGATTGATATAAATTCACAGAAAACCCACACGAACACACGGTTATATTAACAGTGTTGCACTTTTCATGTAGCCTACTTTTGACCAGCTAATAGCCTAACCACCGATCAAGCAACATTATGGACTAAACCAGTGGTCATCAACTAATCGATCTCCAAGGCATTCGTAGTCGATCACCAAACATTTCTGAAGAAACCCAAAGATAAAGCCTTGCGTTCATATTTTTTTATTCATTTCGCGCTATTGGCGGTAGGTGCACTTGATTCAGCTGCCCTACGTGCCGGGTAGGCAAAGTGTTCCCATTTTGATTCAGCTGCTCTGCGTGACGGGAGGCAAAGTGTTCCCATTTTGATTCAGCTGCTCTGCGTGACGCGGAGGCTAAGTGTTCCCATTGTTGGATTCAGCTGCTCTGAGTGACGGGAGGCAAAGTTGTTCCATTTTGATTCAGCTGCCTATGCGTGACGGTAGGCAAAGTGTTCATTTTGATTCAGCTGCCTCTCGTGACGGGTAGGCAAAGCTGTTCCCATTTTTGATTCAGCTGCTCTGCGTGACGGGAGGCAAAGTGTTCCCATTTTGATTCAGCTGCCCTACGTGACGGGTAGGCAAAGTGTTCCATTTTGATATCAGCTCCCTCCGTGACGGGTAGGCAAAGTGTTCTTTTGATTCAGCTGCCCTGCGTGATGGTAGGCAAAGTGTTCCCATTTTGATTCAGCTGCCCTGCGTGCGACGGGTAGGCAAAGTGTTTCCCATTTTAATTCAGCTGCCTACGTGAGGGTAGGCAAAGTGTTCCCATTTTGATTCAGCTGCCTCT
Source organism: Salvelinus sp. IW2-2015 (assembly GCF_002910315.2). Classification (NCBI taxonomy): domain Eukaryota; kingdom Metazoa; phylum Chordata; class Actinopteri; order Salmoniformes; family Salmonidae; genus Salvelinus; species Salvelinus sp. IW2-2015. The sequence goes on along the minus strand of NC_036858.1, from coordinate 67,235,436 downwards.
GCGTGACGGAGAGGCAAAGTGTTCCCATTTTGATTCAGCTGCTCTGCCGTGACGGGAGCGAAAGTGTTCCCATTTTGATTCAGCTGCTCTGCGTGACGGGAGGCAAAGTGTTCCCATTTTTTATCAGCTGCCCTGCGTGTGGGAGGCAAAGTGTTCCCATTTGATTCAGCTGCCCTCGTGATGGGTAGCAAAGTGTTCCATTTTGATTCAGCTGCCCTGCGTGACGGGAGGCAAAGTGTTCCACATTTTGATTCAGCTGCTATGCGTGACGGGAGGCCAAAGTGTTCCATTTTGATTCAGCTGCTCTGCGTGACGGGAGGCAAAGTGTTCCCATTTTGATTCAGCTGCTGCGTGCGGGTAGGCAAAGTGTTTCTATTTTGATTCAGCTGCTTGCGTGACGGGAAGGCAACGTGTTCCCATTTTAATTCAGCTGCTTCTGCGTGACAGGCAAAGTGTTCCCATTTTGATTCAGCTGCTCTGCGTGACGGAGAGCAAAGTGTTCCCATTTTGATTCAGCTGCTCTGCGTGACGGGTAGACAAGTGTTCCCATTTTGATTAGCTGCCGCTGTCATCGTGCGGGGTAGGCAAGTGTTCCCATTTTGATTCAGCTGCTTCTGCGTGCCGGGTAGGCAAAGTGTTCCATTTTGATAAGCTGCCTGCGTGACGGGTAGGACAAAGTGTTCCATTTTTGATTCAGCTGCCCTGCGTGACGGGTAGGCAAAGTGTTCCCATTTTGATTACAGCTGCTCTGCGTGCCGGGTAGGCAGTGTTCCTATTTGATTCAGCTGCTCTGTGCCGGGTAGGCAAAGTGTTCCCATTTTGATTCGCTGCCCTGCGTGACGGGTAGGAAGTGTTCCATTTTGATTCAGCTGCTCTGCGTGACGGGTAGGCAAAGTGTTCCCATTTTGATTCAGCTGCTCTGCGTGCCGGGTAGGCAAAGTGTTCCATTTTGATTCAGCTGCTCTGTGTGACGGGAAGGCAAAGTGTTCCATTTTGATTCAGCTGCTCTGCGTGACGGGTAGGCAAAAGTGTTCCCTTTTTGATTCAGTGCGCCCTGCGGACGGGAGGCAAAGTGTTCCCATTTTGATTCAGCTGTCTGCGTACGGGTAGGCAAGTGTTCCCATTTTTGATTCAGCTGCTCTGCGTGACGGGTAGGCAAAGTGTTCCCATTTTGATTCAGCTGCTCTGCGTGACGGGAGGCAAAGTGTTCCCATTTTGATTCAGCTGCTCCTGCGTGACGGGGTAGCAAAGTTGTTCCCATTTTGATTCAGCTGTCTGCGTGACGGGTAGGCAAAGTGTTCCCTTTTGATTCAGCTGCTGCTCTGCGTGACGCGGGTAGGCAAAGTGTTCCCATTTTGATTCAGCTGCCTACGTGCCAGGTAGGCAAAGTGTTCCCATTTTGATTCAGCTGCTCTGCGTGACGGGTAGGCAAAGTGTTCCATTTTGATTCAGCTGCCTTGTGCGGGGTAGGCCAAGTGTTCCATTTTTGATTCAGCTGCCCTGCGTGACGGGTAGGCAAAGTGTTTCCCATTTTGATTCAGCTGCTCTGCGTGACGGGAGGAAAGTGTTCCCATTTTGATTCAGCTGCTCTGCGTGCCGGGTAGCAAAGTGTTCCCATTTTGATTCAGCTGCCCTGCGTGACGGGAGGCAAAGTGTTCCCATTTTGATTCAGCTGCTCTGCGTGACGGGTAGGCAAAGTGTTCCCATTTTGATTCAGCTGCTCTGCGTGCCGGGTAGCAAGTGTTCCCATTTTGATTCAGCTGCTCTGGTGACGGGAGCAAAGTGTTCCCATTTTGATTCAGCTGCCCTGGGTGACGGGAGGCAAGTGTTCCCATTTGATTCAGCTGCTCTGCGTGCCGGGTAGGAAAGTGTTCCCATTTTGATTCAGCTGCTCTGCGTGCGGGTAGGCAAAGTGTTCCCATTTTTGATTCAGCTGCTCTGGGTGCCGGGTAGGCAAAGTGTTCCCATTTTTGATTCAGCTGCTTCCTGTCCGGGTAGGCAAAGTGTTCCCATTTTGATTCAGCTGCTCTGCGGTGACGGGTAGGCAAAGTGTTCCCATTTTGATTCAGCTGCTCTGGGTGCCGGGTACGGCAAGTGGTTCCCATTTCTTTGATTCAGCTGCTCTGCGTGACGGGTAGGCAAAGTGTTCCCATTTTGATTCAGCTGCTCTGCGTGCCGGGTAGGCAAAGTGTTCCCATTTTGAACGGCATAACAAAAAGCTAAAGCAAAGTTGATACTGTGAGATTTCAAAACTGTTAAGAGCTCTGGATAAGAGCGTCTGCTAAATGACTTAAATGTTAAAACCATGACTAGAGAGACTGTCTGTCATGCCTACTCCCGCTCCAGCGCTCGACGTCACCGGTCTATTTACCACCGGTCCTGGCAACCATCATTACCCCCACCTACTCCCCATTGTTACACACACCTGGACCTCATCATTACCTTGATTACTCTCCATTTATTTAGCCCTCAGTAGCTTCAGTGATCAGGCAAGTCTTGGTTTTGGTCACATTCAGTACGCTTCTCCTGTTTGTTAATCTTCCTTATTCATTAAACTCTCCTTCCTCACCTCCTTCCTGACTCTCATTTTTTTACATTGTCAAAAAATACAACAAAGAGCTGCTGTTTTTATGAGTGTTTAAGTTTTTACTCAGCACTGTCCACACTTTTACGAACCATAAAACACACATTCTACTTCCACTCACGCTACAACCAGCACTGCAGCTGTAATGAATGAGTAGGAAAGTGTATCTCTGTATAGGCTTCTGTTATTATTTTTAGTGGCCTGGGTCTTTTTTATTTTCAAGGAATATTTCACTTTCTCAACATGAATTTGTGCATGAAGCAGAAATAATGCGGTGCGACTCACATTTCACTATCAGCTGGAATGCGGTGTCCATTTTTGATCAGTGTCAGTGGAGGAACGTGAGGGCTGAGGGATGTTGAGAGGCGGACCCTCAGTCTGCTGCTCTCTCCCTCCGCTGAGACTGTACATCAGAGGCAGGCACCATCAGCCCAGTAAAATAAAATAAAAAAATAAAWAAAAATTATTTAAATGTATGCTCATTCAGCTGTGCCTCACAAGTAATACAACATCTAATCTATTATAGGTGTGACCATATAGCCATGTCACGACTTCCGCCGAAGTCGGCTCCTCTCCTTGTTCGGGCGGCGTTCAGCGATCGACGTTACCGGCTTTCTAGCCATCGCCGCTCCATTTTTCATATGTCGATTTGTTTTGTCTTGTTCCAATCACACCTGGTTTTCATTCCCCAATCAATCTATATGTATTTAGTCCTCTGTTCCCCATCATGTCTTTGTATGTAATTGTTCATTGTTAACTGTGTATGTTCACGTGCGATACTTTTATAATTTATGTTCCGTGTTTTTGGGCACTTATGTCATTTTTTGTGCCTATTGTTGAACGGAATAAACGTGTGCTTGTTTACTCTACTCTGCTCTCCTGCACCTGACTTTGCCTCCCTTACACAGCCTTAACAAGCCGACCTCAAATATTGAAATATAATAAAAAATGGCCCGAACAATAATGCATTGGCAGGGCAATTCAAGCAAAGCCGATATGCGGTGGTAAAATGAGCACACACCCATTTTCATGGACGGTGCTGTAGTGGACCAGGTTGAGAGCTTCAAGTTCCTTGGTGTCAACATCACCAACATCATGGTCCAAACACACCAAGACAGTCCAGAAGAGGGCACGACAAAGCCTATTCCCCCACAGGAGACAGAAAAGATTTGGCATGGTTCCTCAGATCCTACAGCTGCACCATCCAGAGCATCCTGACTGGTTGCATCACTGCCTGGTGTGGCAACTGCTCGGCCTCTGACTGCAAGGCACTACAGAGGGTAGTGCGTATGGCCCAGTACATCACTGGGGCCAAGCTTCCTGCCATCCAGGACCTCTATACCAGGCGGTGTCAGAGGAAGGCCCTTACAATTGTCAAAGACTCCAGCCACCCTAGACATAGACTGTCCTCTCTGCTACCGCACGGCAAGCGGTACAAGAGCCCCAAGTCTAGATGCAAAAGGCTTCAATCCAAACAGCTTCTACCCCCAAGCCATAAGACTCCTGAACAGCTAATCAAATGGCTACCCAGACTATTTGCATTGCCCCCCCCCCTTTTTAAGACTGCTGCTACTCACTGTTTATTATCTATGCATAGTAACTTTATCTCTAGCTATATGTACTGTACATATTACCTGAATTACCTCGACTAACCGGTGCCGCCGCACAATGACTCTGTACCAGTACCCCCTGTATATAACCTCGCTATTGTTATTTTACTGCTGCTCTTTAATTATTTGTTACTTTTATTTGAGATTTTTTTTACTTATCTACTTTTTACTAAACACTTATTTGTCTTAAAACTGCATTGTGGTTAAGGGCTTAAGGGCTTGTAAGTAAGCATTTCGCTGTAAGGTCTACTATACCTGTTGTATTCGGCGCATGTGACAAATACAATTTCATTTGATTTGAATATATTGGCCTATAGCTTCTGCACAAACCTCATTGCTACAGCAATGTTTTAATTGGTTAATGTTGCAGAGGTTTACGGTTTTTAAGTCATGTTAAAGTAAAAATCTGAGTGGTAGATCTCGGCTTGCATTTTGAAAGTGATCTTGAAGGTTGGTGACAACTCGACTAATTGTTCAAGTCCTGTTGCTGCAGGATTATTTTGTTGTGACAATATAGGTCAAGTGATCTGTAGGATGTAAGAAAAAACTGTCTGAGGACAGTCAATGGAACTTTACTGCCATCACTTAAAAACTAAAGCTGAACAAATTGGGTCGTAGAACATTAAATAACAGTGTCCCTTTGGGGTGGGCTGTCTGATTATAAAATTCACTTAAAAGAAACAATTAGCAAGTATTTTTGCTCAGTTTGTCACCAGATTTAGAGGCGCAACATATACACGCCCGCACGCCCGCCCGCACACCCGCACGCACACACACACACACAACACACACACACACACACACACACACACACACACACACACACACACACACACACACACACACACACACACACACACACACACACACACACACACACACACACACACACACACACGCAAGATGGCGTAGCAGTGCATAACGTGTTTTGTTTGTCCTCTCATGTACTTCTGTATTTTTCGTCTTTTTTTGTATATATTTCAATTTTATTTTCAATCTTTTTTCCATTTTAGTTCAATTATACCTTCCGGTAACCTGCCTCACCCAATGTGATACGGAACCGCTATTATTTTTTAATTTTTAGACCTTATAGCAAGAACCACCTAGCCATCAGAAGCAAAACAGCTAATTAGCTACAAGCTATTTAGTCACTGTTAGCCACTGCTAGCAGACTTTACCTTCTGCACAGATACCAGCCCTTTTTTTTAGCCTGGATAATACTCGCCAGCCTACCAGCATCGGACTGTCTCTCCACTACAACGCCGTAATCCCTGGACCATTACTCCTGATCTTCACAGCTAGCTAGCACCCACCGAGTTACCCAGTACCGAAGCTATTGCTGAGGCCCACCTCCCGGCCTACTCAGTTGTTCACCCGGACTCCACCCAAACACAGCTAGAACCCACTACTCCACCGGATCCTTGCCGTAAGCTCTGGACCTTGACACCGGATCACTGCTGCTATGGTTATGGTGGCTAACGCCCCTTCCCCGGAGGTAGCACCAGTTAGTTGTGAGCCAGACGCATCTCCCGGCTAGCAAACTAAATTACTACAACTACAATACCTCTTTCGCCATCTGACTTGGATCCTTTGTCGACACGGCGCCCCACCGCACCACCACGACTGGTCTGCCGACGAATACTCCATCTGCTGTGCCTTCAACCGGCCTCCGTCGGACGTCGGAGCAGACGCTTCTACTAGCCCCGGGCCACTAACTTTAAACGCTGTGTCGCCCGCGTGCTAGCGTAGTAGCGACTACTCCGCGGCATCCCTGTTCTATCTATTGCTGCCCCCTGGACCCTATCATCACTTGTCTACATAGCTGATGKCTGCTGGACTGTCCATTAATCACGGTACTCCATTCTGTTTATTTTTTGTTTATCTGTCGGCCCCAGCCGCGAACTCAGGCTCTGTGTGTAGTTAACCGACCCTCTCTGCCCATTCATCGCCATTTTACCTGTTGTTGTTGTTTTAGTTGATTAGCTGTTAGCTAGCTCTCCCAATCAACACCTGTGATTACTTTATGCCTCGCTGTATGTCTCTCTCAAATGTAAATATGCCTTGTATACTGTTGTTTAGGTTAGTTATCATTGTTTTAGTTTACAATGGAGCCCCTAGTCCCACTCATCATACCTCTGATACCTCCTTTGTCCCACCTCCCACACATGCGGTGACCTCACCCATTATAACCAGCATGTCCAGAGATAAAAACTCTCTTATCGTCACTCAGTGCCTGGGTTTACCTCCGCTGTACCCGCACCCCACCATACCCCTGTCGGCACATTATGCCCTGAATCTATTCTACCACGCCCAGAAATCTGCTCCTTTTATTCTTTGTCCCCAACGCTCTAGGCGACCAGTTTTGATAGCCTTTAGCCGTACCCTCATCCTACTCCACCTCTGTTCCTCGGGTGATGTGTAGGTAAACCCAGGCCCTACCTGTGCCCAGGCACCCTCATTTGTTGACTTCTGTGATTGGAAAAGCCTTGGTTTCATGCATGTCAACATCAGAAGCCTCCTCCCTAAGTTTGTTTTATTCACTGCTTTAGCACATTCTGCCAACCCTGATGTCTTTGCCGTGTCTGAATCCTGGCTTAGGAAGGCCACCAAAAATTCTGAGATTTCCTTACCCAACTACAACATTTTCCATCAAGATAGAACTGCCAAACGGGGAGGAGTTGCAATCTACTGCAGAGATAGCCTGCAAAGATCTGTCATACTTTCCAGGTCTATACCCAAACAGTTCGAACTTCTAATTTTAAAAATGAATCTTTCCAGAAATAAGTCTCTCACTGTTGCCGCCCTCTATCGACCCCCCTCCACTCCCAGCTGTGCCCTGGACACCATTTGTGAATTGATCGCCCCCCATCTAGCTTCAGAGTTCGTTCTGTTAGGTGACCTAAACTAAGATATGCTTAACATCCCGGCAGGCCTACAATCTAAGCTAGATGCCCTCAATCTCACACAAATCATCAAGGAACCCACCAGGTACAACCCTAAATCTGTAAACATGGGCACCCTCATAGACATTATCCTGACCAACATGCCCTCCAAATACACCTCTGCTGTCTTCAATCAAGATCTCAGCGATCACTGCCTCATTGCCTGTATCCGCTATGGGTCCGCAGTCAAGCGACCACCCCTCATCACTGTCAAACGCTCCCTAAAACACTTCTGCGAGCAGGCCTTTCTAATCGACCTGGCCCGGGTATCCTGGAAGGATATTCCCCTCATCCCGTCAGTCGAGGATGCCTGGTCATTCTTTAAAATAAGCAGCTAGTCTTAAATAAGCATGCCCCGTTCAAAAAATGTAGAACTAAGAACAGATATAGCCCTTGGTTCACTCCAGACCTGACTGCCCTTGACCAGCACCAAAACATCCTGTGGCGGACTGCAATAGCATCGAATAGTCCCCGCGATATGCAACTGTTCAGGGAAGTCAGGAACCAATACACGCAGTCAATCAGGAAAGCAAAGGCTATCTTTTTCAAACAGAAATTTGCAACCTGTAGTACTAACTCCAACATTTTTGGTACACTGTAAAGTCCATGGAGAACAGGAGCACCTCCTCCCAGCTGAGTGATCATAAACTTACCCTAGTAAAACTGACTATCCTACCGATCCTCGACTTCGGCGATGTCATCTACAAAATAGCTTCCAATACTCTACTCAGCAAACTGGATGCAGTCTATTACAGTGCCATCCGTTTTGTTACCAAATCCCCTTATACCACCCACCACTGCGACCTGTATGCTCTAGTCGGCTGGCCCTCGCTACATACTCATCGCCAGACTCACTGGGTCCAGGTCATCTATAAGTCTATGCTAGGTAAAGCTCCGCCTTATGTCAGTTCACTGGTCACGATAACAACACCCACCCGTAGCACACGTTCCAGCAGGTATATCTCACTGATCATCCCCAAAGCCACCACCTCATTTGGCCGCCTTTCCTTACAGTTCTCTGCTGCCAGCGACTGGAACGAATTGCAAAAATCGCTGAAGTTGGAGACTTTTATTTCCCTCACCAACTTTAAACATCAGCTATCTGAGCAGTTAACCGATCGCTGCAGCTGTACATAGTCCATCTGTAAATAGCCCACACAATCTACTTACCTCTTCCCCATACTGTTTTTATTTTATTTACTTTTCTGCTTTTTTGCACACCAGTATTTCTACTTGCAAATCACCATCTGCTCATGTATCACTCCAGTGGTAATCTGCTAAATTGTAATTATTCGCTTCTATGGCCTATTTATTGCCTACCTCCTCATGCCTTTTGCACACACTGTATATAGACTTTATTTTTTTTCTACTGTGTCATTGACTTGTTTATTGTGTTATTGGCTTGTGTATTGTTTACTCCATGTGTAACTCTGTGTTAGGATCGCCACTTTATTTTAAGAATGTGAAATGTCAGAATAATAATAAGGATGAACCAGACTTGTGGAGGTCTACAATATTTTTTCTGAGGTCTTGGCTGATTTCTTTTGATTTTCCAATGATGTCAAGCAAAGATGCACTGAGTTTGAAGGTATTCCTTGAAATTCATCCACAAGTACACCTCCAATTGACTCAAATTATGTCAATTAGCCTATCAGAAGCTTCTAAAGCCATGACATAATTTTCTGGAATTTTCCAAGCTGTTTAAAGGCACAGTCAACTTAATGTATGTAAACTTCTGACCCACTGGAATTGTGATACAGTGAATTATAAGTGAAATAATCTGTCTGTAAACAAATGTTGGAAAAATGACTTGTGTCATGCACCAAGTAGAGTGGGAGGCCCCGGTGCACAACTGAGCAAGAGGACAAGTACATTACAGTGTATCGTTTGAGAAACAGACGCCTCACAAGTCCTCAACTGGCAGCTTCATTAAATAGTACCTGCAATACACCAGTCTCAACGTCAACAGTGAAGAGGCAACTCCGGGATGCTGAACTTCTAGTTAGAGTTCCTCTGTCCAGTGTCTGTGTTCTTTTTCCCATCTTAATAATTTATTTCTATTGGCCAGTCTGAGATATGGCTTTTTCTTTGCAACTCTGCCTAGCTAACACAACGTGCCATTGGAACAAGGGAGTGATGGTTGCTGATAATGGGCCTCTGTACGACTATGTAGATATTCCACAAAAAATATGTTTATTCCAGCTACAATAGTAATTTACAACATTAACAATGTCTACACTGTATTTCTGATCAATTTGATGTTATTTTAATGGACAATGAATGTGCTTTTCTTTCAAAAACAAGGACATTTCTAAGTGACCCCAAACTGTTGAGCTATAGTGTAGCTGTTGCATTCTTTTGAAACTTTCACTTATCTAGCGAATGCAGCAAGCTAGGTTAGCCTACTCAAACACCCGGCTCAAACAGAGAGAGAGGCTATGTTAGCTAGCTGGCTATGGCTATCCAACACTGGAACTCTTCCAAGTCAAGGTAAGCTTTTGGGTTTATTAATTTATTGCCACAGGGGTCCGCCAGTGTAACTGCTAAACTGCTTTCTGAATAAACACTTGCATGACTGTAGTGGGTTTACTAACGCGTTAGTTCTTGTAGTTCTAGTTGACTATGACATGACAATGATGTAGGCTGTGTGTAGTGGTTATCGTCATGATATGAAGGTTTGGCTTGGAAAGTTTTTTTGCCTGGTCACAGACAGCTGATGTGTTGTGCACTGAATACAAAAGGTGAGAGGAGGAGAGCGTCAAGGTAAGCTTACGAGATGGAATTATATATACAACAAGCAAAGTGATCATGCTGTTTGTATGTTTATGTTATGAAAGTGAACTGTTTGCGCCTGATCAGGGGTGTATTCATTTCACCGATTCTGTTGAAAAACGGTTCTTAAAACGGAGGCAAACGGAACGAAACGGGGATAAACATACCTGAATTGGTCCAATATAATTCAATAGGTATGCTAATGCGTACAAAGCAGAAAGACAACCGTTGCCAAATAGTCTGCAGGACAACAAAAACATATTCATCCCAAAGTTGTCTGACCTGACCGCCCGCTTTCTACCGCAACATGAAACATGACGACCACACCGCAATGATCTCTTTCGGGACCTGCAGGTCCTGCGGGAATGCAGCCCTCTACACCATTAGACAATCGACATTGACAAATCGATTCATGATTTTCTGCACCAGTTTAGCAAAACCTTTTTGAGTTGGGTTTAGTTTGGCTACACCCTGAAAAAGAACAGAGGAAAAATAATTTAGCCCTGCCCACACTAACTCATAATATTAGAAAATGAATCAACTTTGAACAGAGATGGGGAAAATAGAACTCTATCTGATCTATTAAGGTTATTGTTGAGCATACATTGACGATGAAAGGGTGGTGTAATAATATCCTGCATTTAAAAAAAAAAATACCCTACACATACAGTAAATGTACATTTCCCTGCTAGACACTCTCTTTTAGACACTCTCTGGTAGACACCCTTTGTTAGACACTCTCTGTTAGACACTCTCTGTTAGACACGTGTTCTAACACGAGAGTGATCTAGCCAGAGATTCTAAGGAAAGGTCTAGAGAGTGTCTAACGAGAGTGTCTAGCAGAGAGTTCAGAGTGTCTAGACAAAAAGAAGTTTGTCTAACCAGAGAGTGTCTAGCAGAGGAGAGTGTCTAACAGAGTCTATCAGAGAGTGTCTAACAGACAAGAGTGTCTAGCAAGAGTGTACATGAGTAAGGTCTAGTTTAGCAGGAGTGTCTAGCCAGAAGAGTGTCTAACAAGAGTGTCTAGCAGAGAGTGTGTTCTAAGCAGAGAGTGTCTAAGCGAGATGGCAAGAGTGTCTAGCAGAGACAGTGTTACGCAGAGGTCTAGAGTGTCTAACAGAGTGTCTAGCGAGAGGTCCAAGTGTCTAACAGAGCAGTGTTCTAACAGAGAGGTCTTACAAGGAGAGTGTCTTGCAAAGGTTTGTGTCTACAGAGATGTCTAACAAGAGGAGTTTAAGTCAGAGAGTGTTCTAACAGAGAGTGTCTAACAGAGAGTTTCAGAGCAGTTCTAGCAGAGAGTGCTACAGAAGTGTCTACAGGGGTGTCAACAGAGAGTGTCTAGCAGAGAGTGTTTAACAGAGAGTGTCTAACAGAGAGTGTCTAACAGAGGGTTTCTTAACAGAGGTGTCTAACAGAGAGTGTCTACAGAGGGTGTCTAACAAAGTGTCTAGCAGCTAGTGTCTACAGAGGGTGTCTAGCAGAGAGTGTCTAACAGAGAGTGTCTAACAGTGTCTAGCAGAGAGTGTCTAACAGAGAGTGTCTAGCAGATAGTGTCTAACAGAGAGTGTCTAACAGTGTCTAGCAGAGAGTGTCTAACAGAGAGTGTCTAGCGGAGAGTGTCTAACAGAGGGTCTATCGGAGAGTGTCTAACAGAGAGTGTCACAGGGGTGTCTAACAGAGGGTGTCTAACAGAGAGTGTCTAACAGAGGGTGTCTAACAGAGAGTGTCTAACAGAGAGTGTCTATCAGAGAGTATCTAGCGGAGAGTGTCTAACAGAGTGTCTAACAGAGAGTGTCTAACAGAGAGTGTCTAACAGAGAGTGTCTATCGGAGAGTGTCTAACAGAGAGTGTTTAACAGAGTGTGTCTAGCGGAGAGTGTCTAACAGAGTGTCTAACAGAGAGTGTCTAACAGAGAGTGTCTAACAGAGAGTGTCTAACAGATGTGTCTAACAGAGAGTGTCTAACAGTGTCTAGCAGAGAGTGTCTAACAGAGAGTGTCTAGCGGAGAGTGTTCTAACAGAGGGTGTCTATCGGAGAGTGTCTAACAGAGAGTGTCTAACAGAGGGTGTCTAACAAGAGGGTGTCTTAACAGAGAGTGTCTAACAGAGGTGTCTAACAGAGAGTGTCTAACAGAGAGTGTCTATCAGAGAGTATCTAGCGAGAGTGTCTAACAGAGAGTGTCTAACAGAGTGTGTCTAGCGGAGAGTGTCTCTAACAGAGTGTCTAACAGAGAGTGTCTAACAGAGAGTGTCTAACAAGAGAGTGTCTAACAGAGTGTGTCTAGCGGAGAGTGTCTAGTAGAGAGTGTCTAACAGAGGGTGTCTTATCGGAGAAGTGTCTAACAGAGAGTGTCTAACAGAGAGTGTCTAACTGAGAGTGTCTAACAGAGAGTGTCTACAGAGAGTGTCTAACAAGGGTGTCTACCAGAGAGTGTCTAACAAGAGGGTGTCTATCAGAGAGTGTCTAACAGAGGGTGTCTAACAGAGAGTGTCTAACAGAGAGTGTCTAACAAAGGGTGTCTACCAGAGAGTGTCTAACAGAGGGTGTCTATCAGAGAGTGTCTAACAGAGGGGTCTAACAGAGAGTGTCTAACAGAGAGTGTCTAACAAAGGGTGTCTACCAGAGAGTGTCTAAAAGAGAGTGTCTAACAGAGGGTGTCTAACAGAGAGTGTCTAACAGAGAGTGTCAACAAAGGGTGTCTACCAGAGAGTGTCTAACAGAGGGTGTCTATCAGAGAGTGTCTAACAGAGGGTGTCTAACAGAGAGTGTCTAACAGAGGGTGTCTAACAGAGGGTGTCTATCAGAGAGTGTCTAAAAAGAGTGTCTAACAAAGGGTGTCTACCAGAGATGTGTCTAACAGAGGGTGTCTATCAGAGAGTGTCTAACAGAGAGTGTCTATCAGAGAGTATCTAGCGGAGAGTGTCTAACAGAGAGTGTCTAACAGAGTGTGTTTTCTAGCGAGAGAGTGTCTAACAGAGTGCTAACAGAGAGTGTCTAACAGAGAGTGTCTAACAGAGAGTGTCTAACAGAGTGTGTCTAGCGGAGAGTGTCTAGTAGAGAGTGTCTAACAGAGGGTGTCTATCGGAGAGTGTCTAACAGAGAGTGTCTAACAGAGAGTGTCTAACTGAGAGTGTCTAACAGAGAGTGTCTAACAGAGAGTGTCTAACAGAGGGTGTCTACCAGAGAGTGTCTAACAGAGGGTGTCTATCAGAGAGTGTCTAAACAGAGGGTGTCTAACAGAGAGTGTCTAACAGAGGGTGTCTAACAAAGGGTGTCTACCAGAGAGTGTCTAACAGAGGGTGTCTATCAGAGGTGTCTAACAGAGGTGTCTAACAGAGAGTGTCTAACAGAGAGTGTCTAACAAAGGGTGTCTACCAGAGAGTGTCTAAAAGAGAGTGTCTAACAGAGGGTGTCTAACAGAGAGTGTCTAACAGAAGTGTCTAACAAAGGGTGTCTACCAGAGAGTGTCTAACAGAGGGTGTCTATCAGAGAGTGTCTAACAGAGGGTGTCTAACAGAGAGTGTCTAACAGAGGGTGTCTAACAGAGGGTGTCTATCAGAGAGTGTCTAAAAGAGAGTGTTCTAACAAAGGTGTCTACCAGAGAGTGTCTACAGAGGGTGTCTATCAGAGAGTGTCTAACAGAGAGGTGTCTAACAGAGAGTGTCTAACAGAGAGTGTCTTAACAGAGGGTGTCTATCAGAGAGTGTCTAACAGAGAGTGTCTAACAGAGAGTGTCTAACAAAGAGGGTGTCTATCAGAGAGTGTGGAGTTCTAACAGAGAGTGTCTAACAGAGAGTGTCTAACAGAGAGTGGTCTAACAGAGAGGTGTCTATTACAGAGAGTGTCTAACAGAGAGTGTCTAAACAGAGA